>NC_081774.1:32187228-32304728 GCF_963082965.1 Carassius carassius
TTGAACAATTCCTTTGACTGAATGTTTGTTACATTCTGAGTGTTTCTGCGTTTGAGCGTACAGGAGTAAGAGGGTGAGATCAACTCCCTGTTTGGGCACGACAAGACACAAGATTCAGGCTGATGATAAGATAAGTATGTTTCAGCAGAGGCTGCTGCAAAGGAAATGCCTATCTGATGGGATTTGCACTTCTTATTTTGAATGGAAGGAAAAGACAGCAAAGAAGGTTTACTTTGGCAGCCTTGTAAACAGCGAAGAAACAAAAAAATACTACTTAATTTGGAACAGCGACTGCTAGCCTGTCACTGAAGGACCTTGATATCGTTCAACAAATTTGCTCGTTTTCTTTTCTGTTTTTGCCTCCGAGTCCAATTTGTTTGAATAAATCTGATATTTTGGATTAATTGGTTTCTGTGTACAAGTGATTGTGTGAAATATTCATCAAGTGCTGTTGTTTCTGCCGCAGTTATATAAAATAGCTTTTTTTTTTGTTGTTGTTGCATTATTTATCCGTTCAAGATATCATTGCAAGTTGGTTTGATTGCATGAAATTGGTTTGAATGCATTGGTTTGAATTTGTTTGTTACTTCAGAATGGTAGCTTTGTGAGGTTTAACCTCTTTATGATTCCGTAAAACTGCAGATTTTCTTTCATTTGTAGATAATAGATTGAAGAACAGAAAAGGAGAGAGCGATGCACAGTGGTAAAATGACAGTTTTTTGGGTGTGGAAGATAGAATTAACAGTCAGATCTTCCACTCTTCCCTCTCTTTTCCTTGCTTTCCTCTCAGTGTTTCCCCCTTCGCCTTGTTTGTGAAGGCTGTCTTCTTGAGTCGCGTGACCTCTGACCCTTGTCCTCCGCTCACATGTTCGCAGTGAAGCCTCTTGATTGGATGATGCCAGTCTTCATGAAATGAGGTGAGGAAACTTTTGCTAAGTCTTGGCCTCGAGGCACATTGTTCCTGTGGGTTGATCAGAGCCATGCCAGCCGAATGTACAGCCAAAAAAGACAGTCAGTACTTAACTTTATAATTACACTGTAACAAGGACACCTTAAAGGGTTAGTCCATGCAAAAATGAAAATTATGTCATTAATGACTCACCCTCATGTCGTTCCAAACCTGTGAAACCTCCGTATGACCAAAATGTATTTTCGATGCTTAAAAAAAATCTGACCCTCTGATGTCACATGGACTACTTTGATGATGTTTTTCTTCCCTTTCTGGACATGGACAGTAGACCGTACACACAGCTTCAATGGAGGGACTGAGAGCTCTCGGACTAAAACTAAAATATCTTAATCTGTGTTCAGAAGATGAACGGAGGTCTTACTGGTTTGGAACGACATGAGGGTGAGTTATTAATGACATCATTTAGATTTTTGGCTGAATTAACCCTTTAAAATGAAGTGTAATCAATAAATAAATTGCATTTGTTACAATGTATTTTTAACCCTAGACCTAAATGTGCTTAAAAACAGGCAACTTATTTAGTAAATGTTTATTTAAAAAGTGGCATTCAAATTAATTTGACAAGCTAATTAAAACTTCAAAATAAACTTCAACAATGAGGTACAATTTTATAATAAGGTTTAATTTTGGGGCATTATTAAACTAAGAATGCATCAAATATTTTTTTTTTTAAGATCAAAAGTTATTAACCAATATTAACAAAGATTAATAAATATATTGCTCATTATTGCTTGACATTAATAGATTAATAATGTTTACCAATTAAACCTGTTAATAATACAATTGCTGCATATAAAATGTACAAGACATTAACAAAACTGAGTTTTGGGTCTGTGATTAGATTCATTATATAAAGGGTAAAAATGATATCAGATTAATCAAAGTTTTACAAAGTAACTTTGAAGTCATTGTTCTCTGTTTCAGTGTTGCATAGTTTTAGCATATTGCTTTTGTAGGTCAGTGCATGCATTGCAGTGTGTTGCACTGGTAGTGCTTCTGAACAACAGGAAATTATATTGTAAAGCATATAAAAAAAACAACAACAATAACACAAACACATTGTCAGCACTGATTCTATTCTAAGGAATTATATTAAAATATGTTTAACATGAGCATAAAATATATGGACAAGTGTTACAAATGTTGTCTCTGTGCTCAGCTGATGAATGTAAGGCGCATGTGTGAGCTGCAGATGCTGGAGGAGCTGTACAATGCCCAGAAGATAATCAGACAGCTCCTCTGTAGAGCACTTCTCAAGGCAAGATGTGCTGTTTATTTTTCTTGGCGGTGGAAGCAGTGTGGTGTCGAAGACCACTCCAGTCACTTTAAACGCTGCAGGTCAAGGGTCAGAGTGCTTAAAGTGTAGCAATTGTGCTCTATAACAGGCTTGAAGAGGCATAATTGTACGATAGTCAACCTTCGATTGTGAAAGCGATAACCAAAATAGCAGAGAAAACAAATGGATTTTAAAACATGCAGATTCGCAGAATAACATGAACTTTGCTTGTCCTAACAGGCTGTGATGTATGCGACTCCCTAGTATGGATGAGCTAGTGTACTGTACTTCTAGTTGGAGCTGCATTATTCACAATGTTACTTTCACTTTGAGGTTATTAGGTTTTCAAACATTTCAGAACATACTACAGCCCATTTCACGTCCACTTCATTTGACTCGCACCCCCCTCCCTCCCATCCTGACATGGTCCC
This sequence comes from Carassius carassius, assembly GCF_963082965.1. Classification (NCBI taxonomy): domain Eukaryota; kingdom Metazoa; phylum Chordata; class Actinopteri; order Cypriniformes; family Cyprinidae; genus Carassius; species Carassius carassius. The sequence goes on from NC_081774.1 coordinate 32,189,906, forward strand.
AAAAGTGTAAGGTCATTATTAAAATTGTGCATCAATTAAGATAAGGAAAAATGACTTTCTCTGTCTGGCCTTTGAAGTCGGTGGTTTTCCCTTACGCTGCTGTTTCAGAGCACACACTTGGCATTGGCTTTGATCTTGTAGTCAGGAGGAGAGTTTTTTCTTTGGATGATGAAACTTACCTACAGAAACTCTCTGACATGAAGACAAGCCCTCGTGGATGAATGCTGTTTTGAGAATGCTGCTTGGGTTTTCTGTTGGTGTGGGTGTCAGCATGATCCCAGCTGTGTTCGTGAGACGTAAACAGCTCAGTTAATCTTTTTCTGTTTCTGTCAACTAATTTTCTTCTTGACAATACGTTTTGTCAAAGAATTGCTCATGGATGATTGTGCTGTTAATTTAGGAACCTAGGATTAAAGGAAAGGGGTAAGATATCTGCAAAATGATATTATGTTGCTTCATGACACTTTCAAATTGAAACGTCCAGTAACTAAAAGAGCATTCAGTTTTATTGTATTACATTGGTTGTTTTGCGGCAGTTTGACATTGACATTTCCAGTGAGTGGTACTAAAATCACATTCAGTTTAATCTGAAACAAATAACATTTATAATATTCACTGTTCGCAAATGAAATGTCCGGTGAGTGGTGCAAAATGTTACTGCTTTAATGCATTTGAAATTAACATGAGACCTACACTAAACCTAACTGGTAATGTTAACAAAAGCATATATTGGATAGAAACACATTTTGCTTCTTTTGTGCAGTTTTATTGAGTATTGTGACTCTGATTGTTTCACTGGACTCTTACCTGAGCACTTTGCATTGCAAGTACAATGCTTTACTGGGTGCGCTACTGAGCAAGTTTACAACATTAGAAAAGCCATGTATATGGAGCTTATTATGAAATGCAAACACCAAATAGTATTAAAATACAAATTATGCACTATGGTAAAAATCTTCTGATGTCATAACAGTGGTGTGCAAGGAACAGCAGGAAAATTAAGTAGTCACTATCAATAATCTGCCCTGTTATCACAATTTGTATGAAAAGAAACAAACATTGTTGGTGTTTTACTGAAACTAGTGTCCATTTCTTCTGGAAAAGGCAGTGAAATGTACATATTGGTATTTTTTTGAAGTTTTGCAAAAATGCAGACAGAGGCATGTTTTTCATCAGAGTCATCAGAAATGTCTGAGTGCTTTAAGATAAAGTGAAGGTCTCTGCATGGGTATGTATGCAAGATAAAATGATTTGTTTAAGATTGTGTGCATGTATGTGTGTGGGTGGGTGGGTGTTCATGTATAGTTGCACAAAGGACAGAAAATTTTAAATAAATGCCTTCTATAAATTACTCTCATTTTTGCTTCTATATTTACAATTTATATTAATGCAAATTTTAAATGTTTAAAGCTGCATGACAGATGAATATGCAAACACACAGCCACCTACACGGCGGTGAACTAAGATATGCTCAAAACTGTTCTTAAGCTTACAAACGTTGCAGACTAGTCTTACATTTCTGTCACAGACTAGTCTTACATGTCTACACAGGGAATTTACAAAAGCTTTTCTAGCAAGGAAGTGCTGCTTTTAATTGTCTGGTGCAACACACACACACACACGGTGGATTTAATATTTTGACATGATGTTTTCCACACTCGGCCAAGAAAAAGGAAACCAAACTTAATGGTAGCATGTAAACACGAACTCTGGCTAACCGGGTCAAATAAAGGAGCTGTTGGCTGAGTCTTTCTGAAGCTTGTGTGTGTGTGTGTGTGTAAGTGTGCTCTTGATTTCTGGGGGGTTCAGAGAGCAGGAAAGAAGGACAAAGAGAAACATGGACGTTTGCCATACCTCACTATCATCAGTGAGGAACTATCAAGTGTCCATTTCTGCCTTTGACCATCGGCATTGGCATATTACTGCATTTCTCGTAGATTTTACCTTCCGTCTTACCTGTAACTTAAGCCAGTATTTTTTGCAGTGTGCATTCCCGGAGACATTATAAAAAGGACGATATGAGTGAACTCTGCCAAATGTTTCAATTGAGCAGATTTAATTTAAGCATTTCTCCAGGACCCCCACCGGCCTCACTGAGTCTCTTCTCTGTGTGCACGAGCGCTTTCAGTGAGGTCGGTTCAGTTTGATAAAACAGGACATATTTGGTTTGTCTGAGGTTACTGCTGTGGGCCATAACTGGATCCATATGATGGCCATTGTCTCTGGTACTAATTCCTTGTGAATTATTTAAAACATGCATTTGTGACATTTTCAGTGTGGATATTCTGACACTTGTGGCTTTTGATGAATTCATACACACACAGTTCTCTGATTTTTCATGTACACTTACAGACGTTTTTGACATCTCAAAAGGAGACACATGAGATTTCTTGCAGGAGACACATCTAAGAAGCAGAAGACTTTTCTTTTTTTATCTATTGTGGAAATGAACAGAATTGTCAGTGTATTCTCAATGGGAGCTGAGCGATGGGCTCCAGCGGGGATTGTGGGATTGACAGAAGAGAAAAGCAAGCTGTGAGAGCAATGCAAAGTTAAAGAATGTTGAACTTTAAGCAAATGAAAGACAAAACCTGCAAAGCAGCAGCCAGTCGCCTTAAAAATGTCGGCTGCAATGTCTGTCATGAGCATTTCATTTATAATCTGCTGGATTTAGGTCTTAAATCACATTCTTACACATGGCATAATTTAAAAGTGCAACTTTTAAAAGTGTACTTAAATTAAGAAACAGTCACTCTCTTTAAGTACACTTGGGTGGTCATTTATTTGATTGTACTGTACTTACATTTATGTTTTTATCCAAAGCAACTTACGTTGTATTCAAAGTAGAGATTTGTAAGATTCTGTACCTTGCAGCAGCACAGAAAGAATACACTGTTAAGATTTAGTGGACACTTCTTTTGGCTGTGAACCCCTTAAAGTCCAGAGGAAATAAAAAATGACCTTATTTACTTTTCTATTGATTGATTTTGAAAATGTATTTTCTATTTCAGATGACTTTTAACTTCTCCTTGCAGCTACTTGTCATTTGGAGATACAAATGAATTCCTATTCTTTCTGATTTTGATCGAGTGTCCTGTTTCATTTGGAAATACATCAGATTAGTGAAGCTAAATGGGTTATGAATGCATGTTGACTTTAACACTGACTCTTTGACTGTGTGTGTGTGTGTGTGTGTGTGTGTGTGTGTGTGTGTGTGTGTGTGTGTGTGTGTGTGTGTGTGTGTGTGTGTGTTTATGACACTGCTTGAGGAGGTAAATCCTGGTTTCCTGGTGTTCTGGACACAGACACAGATCATAATCAGAGTGGAAACATGAACAAATCTTGAGCAGAGAAATCCCTGTACATATCTCCCTGGACACACGCATACATGCGGTCAGAGGACGCCTTTGCTTCTGTTTGTCACATCTGTAAGATCTGCTGCAGTCACTATCCTGTTTATTTAAAGAGAGCTTCATTTCCAGAGATCGGTTTCATTACCTCTCACACAGCAGCACAGATGCATAGTTTTAACCACAATTGTTTAAAAGAGAATGGTTTTAAAACAATCTATTTCCTTTCTGAGTGTTTCTGTACCTTAAATCCCAAAGAAAGCCAGCAGTGGGTGTAGGAGTAAATGCTATAAAAAAATGATGTATGTTGCTGGTACTTTGCGAGATGAGTTTAGGATGTTTATTAAACTTGTCCATAAAAACATTTCCCAGCATTTTATACAAGTTTGACACAAACTATTCACTGCCATTGTTCTTTTCTGTAAAGTTGCTTTGCAATGAGTTGTATTGTAAAAAAAGAGCTATACAAATAAACTTGAATTGAATTGAGTAAAACAAACATGGTATTTCTCTGACTACAGATGATTTTTTATTTTTTATTTTTAAGAAAAATGATAAATAAATAAAATAAATGAATCTTATGCCTTGTCCCAGGACCGCTGCACCTGTATATATAATGTGTTTCAAAGCAGAAGAAGAGATCCAGGCTCAGATTTCCTGCATGTTTGCACTGATCCTGCTCACAAAAACAGATCCTAGAGCCCTTAAAGAAAACTGCTGAACATCTGCCTGGGACTGTATATATAAATCTCTGAGTGCTGATTATTATCAATCCCCGTATAATATCTTATTTATGAGCATAGGAAGAGAAACCTCGTCCTTGACAAGTACTTATTTTTAAAGACGGGCTTTATGAAATATGATCCTGTATACAGTACGACTTTAATGTACTAGTTTAAATATAACAGAAAAACAACAATATAAATATGTAGTGCATAAATTTAAAGTCTAATAGTGTTCTCGCTCTATGTAACAATAGGCACGCGATAATAAAGTCATATGAGCATAACCATGTTGTGTCAGTGACCTATAACCAACCTTAGCATGAAAACTAAATAAATAAAAATAATAAAATAAATGATAAATATATTTATTGTTATTTGATAGAAGCAGCATTTAATAATACATTGTATAATATAAATGGTAAGCCATTGAAATGATCCATGTGCATTTAAAACCCCTGAATTCTAACCTTTTGTTCATGTATTAACTTATGGTTGTGCTGATTTTGTTGTGCACCAGTTATCCGCAGTGTTATCTTTTTATGTCTTAAAAACACGTAAATGGACACGAGTATTTAGACAAAGAAAAAAGGCATACATGAGTCAAAAAGAAATCCAGTTCTGAATGGAGACCCGTGCTGAAAAGGTTGATCTAAAGGCCGTGAATTGTATTTCAGAGGAGCCTGGATATTTGTATAAACCTTAACCGTTTTAAAGTGAGAAGGTTTTTGTTTTTGTCGTTAGTAAAAGCTGATATACAACTATATTTATTAGTGCCATTAATTATATTTGCTTTATGCACATAGCATAAAGCAATTGCACATAGCATATTTGCACATTAAATGCACATCGTTCGTTTATTCACTCATTTATTATTTTGTTTATTATTTGTTTCAAGCCGATAGGAACCTCATTCATTTGAAGTGTTTTTTGTTTTGTTTTTCGAACTGGCCTAAAACTTTCGAAAATAATACCGACATTTAGGCTGCTCTAAATAAAATGTATTTCGGAGTGTGAGTTCATTTCGATTTCCAGATCCATCTCTACTTTTAAACTCGTGCAAATTTGTTTAATTAAGACATGCTCAAAAGAGACAGTGACTTTTTGACCCGAGCTAAAAAAGCGCAGGTTCACATGCAGGTTTCATTCATCAAGACCTCTCACAAATGATCATGTTTTTCCCTCTCTGGCTGAGGTAATTAAAATAGGAAAGGGCAGCCAAGACGTCAGGGGGGAAAATCCGATCGTAAATTTAAATTGGAGACAAAATCTTCTATGTCAAAGCAGCAGAATCGAGATATTGAGGTAAAAGCGGCTATAATTAGAGCGGCTGCACATGGCGAGGAGGTCTGAGGGTCTGGACTCAAGGAGAGCCTGTTTGAGCTGCGTGGTTCTGTGCCAGGGTGCGTGGGTTATCCAGAGGTCGGTGGGCTCGGCCATTTCCCTTAAGTCTAAAATCACACTGGTCTCTTTATTCGTGCAAAGAGCGCTTCTAAATGTGCAGGAGCCGGCGACGGGCGTGAGGGATGTGTGAGAGAGCAGCAGACTGGATGGAGATGCCAAGAAACGGCGACTTGCTTCTTAAGATTGTTAATTGTTGAAGCTTTCAGATGTTTTGCTCAGCAGGCCGACCAATGTCTGGAAATACGGTCTTAATTTAAGCGTGTAGTAGCCAAACAAATTGGTCTAAACTTAAACGTGTAGTAAAAAAAAAAAAGAATGTTTCTGTCTGTAGTTGTTTTGTAATTAAATTAAGCGAAAACCTGTTGTCGGTTCGATTCTGTAAGCTGAGCTGATGGGTTCATCCGCGGGAAGCCATTGATTCAGCTCAAAGAGAAAAACCGTGGCTTTCGAAGCACGCTAAAAAGGAGGCAACGGGGTGGGATATTTTTCAGGACAAGTCTTTGAGCCTTTAACCGGCAGTTTGACTGTCAGACAGAGCCCGAGTCTATGTGGACTCCTAATTGAAAACAGATGCGCTTTGAGGTTGGGCTCTGTGCAGCAATGTGAGTCTGAGACTCTGCTCTTTTCCATTCAGCCTCAGCTCTCAGTCAAGCATACAGGTGCACGGTGTGTTTCTCTCTCACCTCAACCCTTCTGTCCTCACTCACCCGACTCTATACCGACGCACACTGATCCTGGATCTGGGTTTGGTTTTAGCGCGTGACCTGGGCCATGCAAGTGAACTGCGTGTTTGTGGATGAGTGTTTACTGTTGATCCAGTTGGTTAGGTTACATTAGTATCCAAGTTGCATTAGACTAATAAATACCGAATAATTACAATTAAACCATGTTATGAAATAATTTGACGCTACACATTGTTGCAATAGCCTTGTAATATATGTATATATGTGTGTGTGTGTGTGTGTGTGTGTGTGTGTGTGTGTGTGTGTGTGTGTGTGTGTGTGTGTGTGTGTGTGTGTGTGTGTGTGTGTGTGTGTGAAACCTGAGAACATCAGGCAGGAAAAATACGCGTTTCATTCATTCATACAAAACTGTATATATAAGTGGCTGCATTTTCTAAATAAATTTAAAGGACAAAACAGAATTAATTAAAGGGAAAAAATTATTAATTAACGATGTTTATATATGTATGTATGTATGTATATATTAAAGGGCGTACATGTTCACAACACCCGAATTACCGTTTCGTATCCGCAGTGAGATTTGATCATTTGTTCATGTCTGTCTGCTCATCCTCAAACAATAAGTTAATCATCTGATTGGGAGATCCTTTCTTTGCTTTTCAAGGTGGTTGAAAAACAAAAATACTGAAATATGAACGCGTGTGATTATATAATAACATATATGTAACACCTATGTCATTCTCTGTCATATTGGTGGATAAAGGTATGTAGCTATTCTGCTGTAGCAACAAACTCTTAAATAATGCAGATAGCTTTATTGAAAATTCATCACCTCTTAATTTTTCCTTTTTTATTTGTATGCATTTTCCTCTGTGTCTTTGATAAATCGCATTGCCATGAGCGGATAGTCTCAGCAGACCAAAAGCGTCAGCAACTTATCACGAGCTTGACACTGAAACGGATATATACGTAAACACAGCGTAATATTCTTCATCTGCGCAATAACGAACGTAGACGTAAAAATAAATATAGCTCCGTAGGTAAACAGTTTAATAGATCGGTTGACCAGAGTTGATTTGAGGGCGTGATTCTGCTAGAGAGAGAGAGAGAGAGAGAGAGAGAGAGAGAGAAAAGATACTTGCTTTTCCTGACTAACACATGATCATTAAATGATATCAAATGAGCATTTTCATTCTTTAATAATTGTAATAATTTAATTTAAAAACGTATTACAACTCTGTATGGTTATACTTCGGCTAGAAATTGAAATGTTGCCGTGTTATTTAAGCAGTAGGCTATTGCAAGTACAGTTTGTTTTCTTACGCAAAATATATGTTTTCATTTGCATCTGTTTGATGTTTTTCAGTGATCCACAGTACAGCTGATGTGGCATTTAGAGAGAGATCTTGTCCAGTGCATCGATTTACGCTTCAGATCAGCAAAATCATTTGCTTTTGCCTGTTCTGTCAAGTGAAATTGTCATAAAATGTTCTTGCTCGTCGATATGTTTTTCCTTATAGCATTAACCGGAAATTAAAATTGGGATGTTTTGACCTCAAAGGAATGCTGAAGATGTCACTATTAAATGTCTGATTCAACTCCATGTGGGAAGCTGTAGGGGTGTGCGCACAGGAATGTAGCGGAACCATTTGAAGGTGGAGAGCTGAAAACAAAAATCATGTTGATATACAGAGTAGATAATATCAAATAGGATACATCTAAATGTCCGGCACCTAAATATCTGGACACAGGATAACATTTGAGCATCAAAATTATAAAGATAAACAAGTGCTTAAAACACATCAAATCCAGTGTTTATAAAATAATGTTTACAGAGATCGTCAGGACTGGGTAGCATTTTATTAATAAACATTTTTAAAGTATGCTTTAGAACGGAAAATGTATTAAAGAGAAACATTTTTCATAATTTTTTGCAAATATTCTTTCGGAATTTCCAGTCGCTCTCATGTTGCTCTCGGCTATGCTTTGGTAATATTTAAATACATTTTCTGTTCGGTGGTACATTTTGAACACATGATGAATAGCATTTCAATTAATTATTAGAATGTTAAAATTAAAACTCGATTAGGCCTTGTGCTACGTAACATGTAGGTTATTAATCGTGGGTAAAACAGCTTTGTTTCGTTCCTAAAACAGGAATCAGGATCTCTCTCAGTCCAAGAGCTCGACTGGAGTCTGCAGGCCAGCGAGCAACACAACTCTTCACCTGGACTGTGTCCGAGGACTGCATGCTCGCGAGAGAGCTGGAGATCACGCAGATTTAAGAGGACACAGTTCATGTCGCTGTTCTCCTGCGGGGTTGTTGATGGTGCTCCATCGACCCCCGTCCCCTTCTGCTTTTTCCGTCTCGTGAAAAATGATTCCAGCGCACTGATTGAATTGTATTCCTTCCTGACCTGGCCCGTTCTGTGAGCGCGCCATCAATCTTGGGCTTAACACGACGTTTGTTTATTACTCGGGAAAGGCTCTAATGACTTTATGAGCATGATTACAACTTTTGGTTTTTTTTTTTTTAGTTTTTTAGTTTTTTTTGGGGGGGGGGGGTGCACCAGACGCACATGCGCTCCACAAATTATTCAAGTAAGCTGTAACTAAATTTGTACGTGTCATGTTTCATATAGGCTATGTACAATTACTGATACTGAAACCTGTTATTCTTAGTCTTATTATAAATAATAATAATAACAATAATCAGCCTATGCCAGGATATTATTAATACCGGCGCCAACAAATGCTCCAAAATTGGTTATTAATATGTATGTTCATAACTGTACATATTACGCCTATGAACGTTCTGAAAAGTTAGTGTGCATGGGTACTATCTGAAAGTCAAATTTTAACCAAACGAAATATGGGCACATTTACCGTCCCGAGTGAAGAGTCGAACCCGGGGTGGTTTGTTGAAGCACTAGTTAATTGGCCGATTAATGAACCGCTGTAATCATCAAGCGCTCTTAGATCAGAATATGTGAAGCGATGAGAACACGTGTGCTTTTACCCTCGAGCTCTGTTGGCCTAGAACTGGAATAAATACATACAAAAATATAATACTGTCTGTATTAATACTAATACTAATAATAAATACACAAACTTAAACATTTAAAACAAGTTTAAGTATCAGCGAGCTTTTATACACTGAAAAACTGAGGTAACCTCACTTAACTGGTTTCATTCAAGTCATATGTGTGTGTGAATTATTTAATATCTCTGAATTAACCCAAATACATTCATTTATACCAATTCCAATAAAACCATAAAATGTCCAATCGGATAGAAATAGCTCGTTAAGATGGCAGGTAATCACTTTTTATTGTTGCATATTCTTCACATTTTACTTAATTGTTTGGAAAATGTAATCATTTAAAATCTTCTAAATGTTCGTGGCATCACATGAAGAAAAATAACAGAAGATGCTACTCGGTTATTCCCAAACAGCATTTCTGAATAAATGTGAATCCAGAACTGCTTTTAAACACACGGGTTTTTAGTGACACGTTTCTTTAACCTGACCGGTGGATGTCCACATAAACGCCAGAAGATTTAACCTCAGAATCTGCATCTTTTCGCCTTTTTAATTTCTTTATTTATTCATTTATTTTTTAATTACAGTACACAGTTTGTTTTCTGCATAGGCCTTTTCTGAGGACGCTCCTCTTATTTATATGAAGCCCAAATGCTTGGCCTTCTAGAAGTCCTGCTGAATCCTCTAGTGGTGATTTGAGTATCTTTGGCATGTCTGGTATGATATTAACCAAGCTATGCGCTAGTAAACACGTGGACACTTAACACAACGCTGAATTACAATGACCAAACTCTGTTCCCAAACGCCTCAGGTCACGATGGTGACAGACTGTCCAGGTCTGCATGTGGAGTTGCGGAAGAACAAATTATAACAAAACACGTCGTCACCTCACAGCAATTAAAATATAAAGTGCATGATAATTGTAGATTCGTCTACTACTACTGCTGTTTCTGTGTAAAAGCATAAAATATTCAGTTGATGTTTAAAGAGATGTATATTATCTAAACCTTCGAAATTATTTTGGTAGTGTAAACACTCCTGAATTTGATTCAGTCACATTAAATAATATTTTGACTTAAAGCAAGATGAATTGGATGCTACCACACTAAACACATTTTTAGCTTACAGTTGATTTTTTTTTTATTATTATTTACAGTTACAGATAATAACCACAATAATTAGAATTGCAATAAGAATAATACAATTATATGTCTGAATTCCGCCTTAGTGAATTCTCGACGATTAAATTTTTATTCCAATTGAATCACGTGATATTTTCATATTTTATATTCAATGTAATTATTTAGTATATACAAAATAAGCGTAACATGTTGTTAAATTTAGAGTAATTATAAAAATTACTAAAACGAAGACATAAATAGCATTTAATTAATAGCATTAAAACATTATGAATGCATATTTAGTATTGCAGGGTTCCATAAAATGCTGCAATTGTAGGATGATTAGACGTGCGTTTGGATCAAGACACTGCCACGGCAAAGCCGAATCATCTCGGCGCGCTTATTTGGATGAGTTATGGAGGTTATCTAAAGTTATTGTGCTCTAAATGTGTTATTGCTCTATATTAGCACACAGTTGTGTTCTGACAGGGCTTTAAGAAATCACTTTTACTCACAATTACTTTTAACTCAAATAGCATGGCAATTTATTAAACAAACAATGCAGTTCCTTCAGAATACTTTTTCAACAAAAGGAGATAATTTGAAAGAATATGGCGTTATACATGTTCCGTTCCTTGTTATAGTGGAACACTTGGACAATGAATGCAGTTCAATTTAGAAACACTTTTTGGTGTTTGGTCCATAATATCCGGCTACACTTTAGAAATAAATTACTATATGCAATTTACACGTAATAACAAGTCCATAAACGTCTGACGCACGTCAGCACAGCCCAGCATATAGCTCACAAAAACCAAGAAGACTTACGTGTTATTCGAAGTAACACTGTCCTTAACAAACCAAGATCAAGTCTGTCTGATTCGCGTTTGTGTTCGGTTTCTGCTCAGTCCACCACGGGGGGTAGAGTCTCGGTATCGAGAATAGAGGACATCATCAACAACAAAACGAAGAAGAAGAACAAAAATAGGCTATTACTTGTTTGGTCAAAACTTGCTGCAGTCATACACAAAAGCCCCTGACGTGCGGTATATGGGCTGACTCGGGGGAAACGACATTTGACAGCTGTTATTCCCGTTCACCGGTGAATTATTCAGACCGATTCTCTGCGATTCAAACATCTCTCGGACCGAGTGGAAGTTCTGCTGCTGCGCGGGGTACGTGGCGCCCAGGTGGCCAATGTCTCCGGCTTGGTTTAGGTACCATGACGCGAGGCGCCCTTGGTGCGCGTGGTGGCCCTCCTGAGGATTCCCGTGGCTTAAAGACGACGTGGTGGTCGTGATCGAGTAATCGGGCAGAGTTTCGTCCACGGTGGTAGTGGCGGCCAAGTGACCCGAGCGATCCCCGCCCGCGTACAAGCTCATGGCCTGCATGTTGCAATGATAGGTGGCGTTGGAGGTAGTCGAGATAGAGTTCTGGCTGCAGGGCGAGCTGTATACGGACGTCTGATTGGGCGAATAGTTTAGGGACAACGTGGGGGTTATACCTGTCCGTGAGGGCGCCACGAGAGACGGGGTGAGCTCGCCGGAGCTCTGAGGCGAGCCACGGAGGGAGGTCATGATGTTATCCACGCTGAAGCCCTGCGCGGGGGCCTGGCCCTGGTGGTGATGCTGCTGCTGCTGCTGTTCCCCGGCGCTGTCCAGGCTGAGAGAGCGGGTGGACGGGATGCTGTGTGGGCTGCCGCTCGATATACTGCTGCTGTCGGGGCTCTCGATCTTGGGAACGGTTCTTAGCGAGGGCGAAACGGCCTGCGGAGGCGTGGATGTGCCGTTCTCGGTTTTAATGTCCCGAATGCGCACTGGCTGCGAGCCCGGCACCGACTGCTCCTGGTCACGGTTTGTCTGACTCTGTTGATTCTGCTGCTGGCGAGAAGGCGCTTCCTTGCCGTTTCTGTCTTCTTTATCCTTCAAGGCGTCTTTCTTTTTGAAACGCCGTCGTCGGCGCAAAAAGCTGCCGTTCTCAAACATATTATAGGAGTCCGGGTCCAGGGTCCAATAGCTGCCTTTACCGGGTTTTTTGTCATCGCGGGGCACTTTGACAAAGCACTCGTTCAGGGACAGATTGTGTCTGATACTGTTCTGCCAGCCCTGCTTGTTGTCCCTGTAAAAGGGGAAGCGCTCCATTATGAACTGATAAATACCGTTTAGGGTCACCTTCTTGTCCGGGGAGTTCTGGATGGCCATGGTGATGAGCGCAATGTAACTGTACGGCGGTTTCACCATGTCCTTGGGCTGCGGCTGCGGCGTGTACGGTCCGTACGCCCTCGCCATGCTGGCAGGGTACTGCTCATGGGCCGCGTGAGAGTACATGCTCATGGGGGCTGGCATCCCGGTGTACCCCCCTCCGGCGGCGGCCCGGTAATAACTTTGGTCGCTGCTGATGTACGGCACGACTCCCAGCGAGTTGGGACTGGAGACGGAATAGCGCGCCTGCATGACTTCTCTCCAAACGGCGCTGGCGAACAACAGAAGTCAAGAAGTCTGAAGCAATCCACAAACCCGCTTGAAACGCGCCTCCTCTGAAACCGGGAACGCAGTCCAACCGAGAGTCCAGGTTATGGCACAATATTTACAAATTGTGACTAGTGGATCGGTCTCGCGTACTGGCCACCTTTGTCTGTCGGAGCGCGCATTGGAAAACTTCTGAACGCTAAGGATCGGTCACTACATAATACTTTTGCGCACTTCCAATTCTTTTCCCCTTTTGCTGCCAGTAAGACTCCTCCCAATAACATCTAAGCTGTCCAATGGGAGGTCGGGCCGTGCAAAGCGAGCGGCCACACACAAGGTTGAAGAAAACGAGAGGTGTTGGGACGTCCCAGCCCACCCTAGCCAAACACACACTTCTCCAGACCTTAAAGAAGCATATACTCTCCGCAAACTAGCCAGCGCCGATACACACCAGATTGTTAACACTTTAGTGATTATAATACAACATTACAAAGTTTGTTTAGAAAACAGCGTTATAAATCAGTGTTCCTGAATAATCTAATGCTATATATATATATATATATATATATATATATATATATATATATATATATATATACATATATATATATATATATATATATATATATATATATATATATATATATATATATATATATATATGAAGAGTTTATTTGTAAAAACTGTTAACTCAGTTTTTTTTAAATCATGTTTTTTATTATTATTATTTGTTATTATGTTATTATGTATTTAGTGTGTTAGTGTTAGTTAGCTGCATTTCCTTGTTATTTTTTTACCTAATCAATATAACACAACTGAAGTTTGATTGAGATTAATTGGAATGCACAATAGGGTAAAAAAAATATTTTATCTCGTTTTGCAAATGAACTATTTATATTAATAATAATAATAATAATAATAAAATACAAACGGATTCATCACACTCCATTCCTGAATTATTTGATTAATTGATTTATACTTGAACATTGAAAGCAAACGTGGATCCAGCCGTAGCGCAAACCAGTGTTAATAATGAATTGTAATGGTTTGTATTTCACAGCAGTCCATTAGAAGCGTTGGAGAACATTTGTTTTCATACAATCAAAACGCGAATTATCGTAAATAATCTCCGGCTTCCTGCAGTTTTAGAGTAACCTGGTTCTTCATTAACACTGGCTGTTAGTTAACGGTCTCAATCCACACTGGTGAGCGGATCAAAGCCCATCATCCCGGGCAGAGAGCTCATTATGCTGGAATTAAGTAAATTAAGACACCGGAGAAAGAGCCGAGGTGCGAGAGTTTGCTCCAAGTGCGAGCGAGATTAAAAGCCCTGAGAAACAAATGGGTAAAGCAGAACACCTCACATGTGTCAGCACTGCTCAGACGGGTGAGAATCATGCATCCTTCACCTCAGAGCCTCAGAGCTGTTTTATGACATGCCAATAAAAGCGGTGTGTGCTTGAAATGCTTTACTTCCAAAGGAATGCCTTAAACCTATATGTTTATTTATCTGCCATTAGTGACTTAACGGATTGTGAGCACTTTAAAATAGTCGCATTCATATAAACATGTATTTTTATGTAATTACTATTTTTTATGCTTTGAATTGTCTTTTTTAATCTCCACTTAAAGGCTTCTTCGAACACGTGTTTATAAAGCAGGCCTAAAAAGGGCGAAAGTGAATGCTTAGCTGCTCATATTGTGGTATTATTTCGAGGTAAAACCCAAACAATCCGCCCTAATTCTTGAGCTGTACGAGGGCCTCGCATCCTTAATGAAAGCACGACTGGGGAGGAACACAACATTTAATTGTGAATGATAATTGTGAGGCCAAGCTGCGGTCACAATATCTTCGTAATCCCCCACAGGTCGCTCTGATTAAGTGACCGTGGACTAGCTGATACTTCACTGGTTTCTCCTTACAGGGACCCGGGCATGAACTTTTTCTTGTGCCTCAGGCTATTTGTTTAATTCAGTGTGCGCCTCTTACTTAACCCCAAACTCCTGCCCACCCGAACACCCATCCCAGCCAATTACACCAGCTACCCCCAGACCACCGAAAACAGCACTCGCAAGAGCCTGGTCTGATTGGGAAGTCAAACAAATGGTTTAATCGTTTGTCAACAATTTTATTTATTTATTTTTTTGTGGTCCTTTTAAAGGACAAATAAAATGTACAGTATATAAGAGATCTGTTTAAAAAAGAAATTTATGTAACCGTAAAATATTTTGTCTGCTAACCTTGCTACATTTAAATCAACTGTTCGTGAAAATATGATTTAATGTAACTATTATATGTTAAACCAAAAATGTTAACTTTAAAGGTTAGATCAAGTAGAAATACTATAGTAATTGTGTGTACGAAACGACTGATCAGTTAGAAGCAGCAGTAATATTAACAAACAACACGATTCAATCAACCATTTCTGCTTAACTGTTGTTGTGGGGAATTACAGACTCTAATAGTTTGTGTAAATCAAATAAAGTTAGTGTTATTATTTTAAATGCTGAAATTGTCATGTACCCTAAAATGTTTGTTTGATCGCTTTATTAAATCTGTACATGCATGGCGATACTCTGGCAATCCTATCTGTATTTAATTGGCAAATACAATTGATAAGCCTTTGCTATATAAAAAGAGGTCAAATATTATGGTATACTATAATATGAGCGAAAACAAGAACGATATAATTTAAACTACTGTAAAAGGGTTGCGATAAAACCAAACATTGTTTCCATATATCGCATGCACAAAAAACAAACTGTTTAATACATCTAAGGCCTATACAGAAATGAACTAGGCCTACAATATTGATTTTTTTTTTTTATGAAATCTGTGAAAGCATCGGCATCCCAAATAAAAACAGCAACAAAATATCTTAAATATACTTATATTTTAGATATTTAGATAGTTGCTCAGTGCTAATCACTTTGGGCAACCAATGAAGCAAAAATTTGAAAATCATTTGATAAACGTAAAAAGTAAAAGCACATAATTACAAGAGTCGACTGGCTCCTGGCTAGTTCTGGCGTGATTGTCCGAAAGTAAAGAAAAGCCCCAGCGTCCTGTGCTCTTAGCGCCCTCTTTCGATCACTGATCGAGCTCAACTCAACTATCTGAAATAGGGACGGGTATGGGGGACTTTAGGATATTTCATCGATGATTTAAATAAACAAAGAAATAAAACAAATATTCAATTACTATTTAAAAGTTCTTAAAAACGTACAATTGCAACTTAGTACATAAAAATTTGAACATACACATATGCATAATTCCTTCTTACAAAGGAAAAAATATATTAACTTGAACTTAGAAACATACATAGTGTTTGCGAAGCAATAGGACAGAACTGCAAATATGGCCTGCTTTTCTGCACCAGCCTCAAGTGTCTTTTTGCAGACCAAGTAATGACAAGTTTACATTTGATTAACTTGACATCACTACCCCCTTGTGTTCAATATGAAGATTTTTCCACTCTAAAGGAATTTTGGGCCATACAACTTAACGTTCTTTTCAGTATCTGTACATAAAAAATAAATTAAATATACATATAATAATAATAATAATATGTCAAATATTTATTTATTTATTATTTCTCATATATATTGGAAAGAATTAAAAAAAAAACTGTGCAATTAATTCATTTATTGTACTAGATGTCCCAACAAAGAACCGTTGGGAGAAGGTGAGATGCCCACGTGTCCCAAAAGCATGATAAACGGGGCTGAAACCAGGGTGAATATACATAGGGAAAGTCATTGTAGATTTGCTTCTGGACTGTTTAGAGAATGAAAGTGCATGGTAAGCTATGGAGAGATCACTTTTCAGCTGTCCTGCAGGTGACTTCACTACATTACAGTTACCATGGTAACACTTTATACAGTCTTGCATAATAATGAATTAATTTTATATATTAATTATTGTGTGATTGTTGCAGACAGTTGTAGGGCATAGGCATGATTTTATCTGTAACATCCGTCCTGCTCCTGGAGTACCAGCATCCAGCAGAGGACTGAAGGGTAGAGCCCCAGGGGTTGTTATAGGGAGCAGAGCAGCTGTGTCTCATATCTGGTGGTTTGAAGGGGTCAGTGAATGCGTGGGTCTCATTTTAAAGGTTACACCCTCTAGAGGTCGCATTGAGACACAGCAAACATCATTTCCTTATTATACTAATACCTGGAAAGTTACCATTACATCATCTCGGGGTATCCCTCACCCCATTATAGCTGTTCTTACAACAGGAATCTCTTCACACAGCTAAGCAAATAAATACACATTTTCTATTTTTATTATATATATATATAAGACAAGTAAATAAATATGACAAAAAATGCAAAATGACAAACAATTTCTATGTTTTCCCTATTCATTTACCTTTTATTGTCTATGTAAAATACATCTCTTTCTTCTGCTCTCTCTCTTTCTCCACGCTCCCACACACACACACACCCAGGTGGAAAAGACATAGTATTAAAGGGGTGCTATTATGCTTGTTCACTTTTTCAACTGAAGTGCACTTAAGTATACTTTTGTAAAGTGTAGTTATTGCGGAAATAATATACTTTAAAATAACACACATAAGTGCAAATTAAATATGTTATTTTTGATGCTTAAATATAAATATTGTATTTGTAATTATTTTCAAATGTATCACATTTTAAAGTTATATTAAATGCAATAAATTGAACTTTTGAGTACTTTTTTTAAACCACTTAAGTGGGACTTTTTAGTACATCTTTATATGTACAATTTTGTGTTCATAATTGCTTTTAGTGTCTTTAAAATATGGTTAAAGTGTACTATTACAGTTTTTACAGACGCTAGGACACATTTCTCAATACTTAGGTCACTTTTTTATCAATGATTTGCCACAAAATGCATTCAGTGACTACATCTCTCAAATTTCATGAATTCTTTTCTCACTCAGACACAACAACTGCCAAACTCTTTGTACGTACAGGCTAGTTTACACATGCTTACATACTGTTTTCAGAACTGTTAAACTTATGTTCAAACAATAACAGAAAACAAAACTGAACATTTCTACAGTAATATTTGAATGAAATATATTTTAAATCTTAAAATTAAATGCTATAAAAACAATTGGACAATAAGTAGATTAGAATTATATCTGTATTAGTATCTGTATTAGGATGGTGTGTATACAAATTATTCTATTTTGGAATAAATAAACAACATAAAATATTGACGAATTCTGATTCATTCCAGTAACATATTTTGTAGTGAATTAAAAACAGAGATGTGTCTTTGTTTTACACAAGAAAACATTGTATAATGCTACATGTTGTTAGTGTTTTTTAGGTCATTGTTTTGTGGCTGACAAACTGTGTCTTTCGGTTGTGGACCTTTGCTAGTGTTCTGGAAGAATGAGTTGATTTGAGCCCTGAAGAAAGTGTTTTGGTAGTTGTAGTGCATTTTGAATTAGAAATGAACTGCTTTGCCAAGCTGAAAGTTGGTTAGGAGAACTGTGTGAAGAGTTTTGGAAAAGTGACCTAAGTATTGAGAAATGTGTCGTAGCATCTGTAAAAAACTGTAATGTACTGACAAGCAATTAATGTAAACTAAAATCCACTTTAAAGGGACACTTCACCCATTTGCATTTAGCTTTGTATTGTTAGAAACCCAGTCATATATTATAATGATCATGGATTTTCCCTTTATTTTTCCCTGAGATGGGAGAAATAAGGATTTAAGTGTTTTACTTCCTGCTTATTATGACGTAAAAATCGTCATTTTGCGTCATAATAAGCAGGAAGTCAAAATTCATTGAAAAGTGTAGACTACAAACACAAGCTTATTATTATTCCAGGGGGTGGGACCCACTCACCCTACAGGCCTATTACAGATCAGTGGGTGGGACTAAACTTACAGAAACTAAAATGAAAATCCGCCATCTTGTTTGGAATCTATGTAGCTAAGCTAACAAGCGCTTATGGAGTCAGATTTACGAGAATGGCTGGAGGAACAACTCATGATATGGAAGAAGAGGATTTTCAAAGTCTGTTGCTCGAAACAGATGTTCGTGGCTATCTATACGAGCCACAATATAGTGCAGAGGAGGAACAGGAGGAGGCGGCGGCTGCAGCCGAGGCCGGAGACCTGCCTGTCGCGTCCGAGGAGCCCGGGTGTGCTCGAGCTGGTGCGGACTGGTGGTGCCTGTGCTCTCGTTGTGCGCCTACGGACACAGAGCTAGAGTCCGTCTGCTGCCAAGAACTTCAAAGATGCCAATTTCTCCTCGAAGAAATGTCTGAGGCAGACAAGGACACGGATGTTTGCGTTGTGAACCATCCTAGTTTCGCCCCGCATATGGACAGAGGCGTCCTGGAGACATATTTCAGAATTCCGAAGGTAAACTGGAAACGCCAGCCGAAGCCTGCAGGGACAAATGGACGTCTAACTGTAAAGTAAGTGTTTCAATTTTATTTATTATTCATTTCGTGAAATGTACACAATTTCTTCAAGCATTATTATCACGAAATGTTTTCCGGTTAATAAGTTACGTAACGTCAACTGTAAACTGTTTGTGCAGTACCTTTTTTAATGCACAAAAAGCTTACTGTGGCATTGTTTACTACTGTGGCACGTAAATACCATACATCGCTAACTGTGCCCTCAATGTCTCAATGTTCTGGATTAGTGGGAGTGGCTTGTGGAGCTGTGCAAATGTGTTGCATTGTGGGAGTTGTGGTTTTCCATACAAATGAGCCCTAAAGTTACTTTCTGTAATAATTCGGTCAAAAAGGCACCAAATTCGAAAATTTTAATAGATTTCGACTACATATATGACCCACTTTCAATGAAGATCAATTTTCCCACGGGTGAAATGCTCCTTTAATGTAAGTTGACAATACACTTAAGTGTGAATTAAATGTAATGTTTTCAACCACATAAATGCATATTATTTGTACTTAATTTTAAATATATTACAGTTTAAAATTACATTAATTGCAATTAGTTGAACTTTTGAGTGATATTTTTGGACCACTTAAGTGGAATTTTAATATATTTTTATGTACTTTGAAATATGGTAAATATGTACTTCTGCATAAGCAATTAATGTGAACTAAAATATACTTCAGTGTCATATATCTCTGGCAATAAAGTTGAAATTTAGTATACTTAAATAATAAAACAAATCTCTTAATAACCTAGTTACAATCAATGCAAACACAAAATGGAAAACGTCTCGGGTTACGACTGTAACCCTTGTTCCCCGAGAAGGGGAACGAGAACTGCGTCGAACTACACTTTGGGGGAAGCCCCTCAGCGTAGCGCCTCTGAAGTATGAATGAAACTGAGCCAATCTTGATTGGTGTTGCGTCATGACGTAATGTGTGACGGCATACGCGGAAGCTATAAAAAGGACACCGGCACACAACAGAGATAGCTTATCTGATGAAGGAAGCGCTCCCAGGCAGGGGGAGGTGTGGCGACGAGACGCAGTTCTCGTTCCCCTTCTCGGGGAACAAGGATTACAGTCGTAACCCGAGCCGTTCCCCTTCGAGGGAACATCGAACTGCGTCGAACGACACTTTGGGGGAACGAGTACCCACTATGCCACAACGAGCCCTGCCTGTCCTAGTGTGAAGCTGCGCACAGGCACACTTAGGACGAGAGCACAAGGGTGCCAGGAGTCGATGGAATGTCCAAGCTGTAAAATCTAATAAAAGTGTGAGGGGTGGCCCATCCTGCTGCATTGCAGACCTCCTGGATGGGGGCCCCTGAGATGAGGGCTCTAGAGGACGCCATGCCTCTAGTAGAATGAGCCCTCACGGCCAGAGGTGAAGGCAAATTGCGCACCTGGTAGGCCATAGATATAGCTTGGACAATCCAGTTGCTAATGGTCTGTTTGGAAGCAGGAAGCCCCTTTTTGGGCGACCCGAAACAGACTAACAACTGGTCTGACTTCCGCCATGAGGAGGACCTCTGGATATATATTTTCAAAGCTCTGACAGGGCAGAGCAAGTGAAGTCTCTCCTCATCCACCGTCACGTGAGGTGGAGGATGAAAAGCCTGCAGAACCGTAGGCCGTGCCACATTAGACAGCACCTTGGGCAAGTAGGATGGCCCTGATGTCGCCTGGAGCAAACTCCAGGCACCCATGAGATATAGAGAGCACCTGGAGATCTCCTACCCTCCTCAGAGAAGTAATGGCCAACAAGAAAGCCACCTTAAGGGAAAGGTCCTTGGCCTCAGCCGACTCCAGCGGTTCGAAGGGGGCCTCAACCAACCCTCCGAGAACCACCGCCAGGTCCCAAGTGGGAACCCTGGTACGAGCCGCAGGTCTCATCCTCCAAGCCCCACGGAGGAAACGTACGACCAACGGCTGTCTCCCCAGAGGCCCATCACTCAGAGGAGCGTGGAAAGCCGAAATGGCAGCCACGTACACCTTGAGAGTGGACGGGGTAAGACCAACTGAGAAGCGATCTTGGAGGAACTCCAGCACTGAAGCCACCGGGCAGTTAACTGGGTCCACCTCCCGCTCTCTGCAACAAACGGTGAAAACATTCCATTTTAGGCCGTACAATTTCCTCGTGGAGGGAGCTCTAGAGTTGAGTATGGTCTCCACTACTCCTGCTGACAGGCCGGCTTCTCGGTACTGTGCCCCCTCAGGGGCCAGACCCATAGTTTCCATAGTTCGGGCCGAGGGTGAAGAATTGAGCCCTCTGCCTGTGACAGCAGGTCCCTCCTGATGGGAAGCTCCCACGGAGGGCCGTCCAGGAGTAATATTATGTCTGAGAACCATACTCGGGCCGGCCACAATGGGGCTACCAATAATAAACTGATGCCGTTGCGACAAACCCTCTCTAGAACTCCCGGGAGCAGAGCGATCGGGGGAAAGGCATACAGACGCAGCCTCGGCCACGTGTGTACCATGGCATCCAACCCCAGTGGGGCTGGATGTGTGAGAGAGAACCACAGTGGACAGTGAGTCGTCTCTCGAGACGCGAATAAATCCACTTCCACTGGGCCGAAGCTCTGACATATGGACTCCACCACCTCGGGATGGAGTCTCCATTCCCCGGGCCTCAGCCCCTGTCTCGACAGGATGTCTGCTCCCTGATTCTGATTCCCTGGGATGTATGTTGCTCTGAGAGACAACAATTTCCCCTGGGACCACAATAGGATCCGATGCGCCAGTCTGCATAGAGGGCGAGACTTCAGACCCCCTTGATGGTTTATGTAAGCCACCACAGACATATTGTCCGTCCTCACAAGGATGTGTTGACCCTTGAGATCAGGCAGGAAGCTCCTCAGAGCTCGGAACACCGCCAACATTTCCATGCAGTTTATATGCCAGGAGGAATGATGGTCCTGCCATGGACCTCTCGAGAAGCAGCCGTCCATGACCGCGCCCCAGCCCGTGAGGGAGGCGTCTGTCGAGACGGTTTTCCGGCGACATGACGCTCCCAACACGGGACCTTGGGACAGAAACCAAGCTTTCTTCCACATAGATAGGGAACGAAGGCATCTGCGCGTGACCCTGATCATGCGAAATGGGTTTCCCCTCGGGGAGAACCCCTTGGTTTTCAACCACCACTGCAAGGGCCTCATGTGCAGGAGACCGAATGGAATGATATTGGATGCTGCTGCCATGAGACCTAACACTCTCTGGAAATGTTTTACAGTGATGGCCTGGCCTAGCTTTATCCTGGTCACCGTGGCCAGGATGGATTCAATCCGTGCAGGAGACAATTGTGCTCGCATCGAGACCGAATCCCACACCACTCCCAGGAACGTGGTTCTCTGGGCAGGTGTCAACACGCTCTTTTACGTGTTGAGTCTCAATCCCAGGCTCTGGATGTGGGCAAGGACAACATCTCGATGCCGAACTGCCAGCTCTTGTGACTGGGCTAGAATCAGCCAGTCGTCGATATAATTGAGAACCCTGAGACCCTGAAGCCTCAGTGGTGCTAGAGCTGCATCCATGCATTTTGTAAATGTGCGAGGGGAGAGAGCTAGGCCAAACGGAAGAACCTGATAACTTCCTGTGAGACGGAAGGATGGAAATGTGGAAGTATGCGACCTTCAGATCTATCGTGACAAACCAATCCTCGGATTGAATTTGGTTCACGATGATGGGAATAGTGAGCATCTTGAACCTGAACCTCCTCAGAGACCGATTCAAGTGCCTGAGATCTATTATTGGACGCAACCCCCCATCCTTCTTGGGAACTAAGAAGTACCGGCTGTAAAGCCCGGACTCCCTGTCTGGAGGAGGAATACGTTCTATAGCCTCCTTTACCAGCAGAGAGTTTACTTCTTGTTCTAACACCCGACTCTGCTCTGGGTTGACTACAGTCCAGACCACCCCATTGAACTTTGGTGGGCGGGAACCGAACTGTAGTCTGTACCCCCTTTGAATGGTGCGCAGAGCCCAAGGAGAAATATTTGTGAGATTTTCCCATTCATCAAAATACTCTACTAAGGGGACCAGCCTCTCGAGGCTGGCCTCGGGCATTAATCGGGATTTGTTCTTGGCCCCCCGAAGCGGATCTCCGGCAGGGTTCGACCAAAAACGACTCTCGATGTGCGGACGCGAATGCTGCCTGGCCGCAAGCCCGTGGGGCGGACAGTGCAGGGCGCGTTCGCTGGAGATCGATGCGTCCCGAAGCGTACTTAACGGCGGGAAGTCGACATCGATTTCCTGCGGGCTCCACAGAGGAGGCGACCTCGATCGCTCCCCCACAGGTGGGGCTGCCGGCAGAGGGCCTAGGCTGGCTAGGACCTCTTTGTTGAAGCCTTCTTCGCCTGTAGGACGGCCCTCAGGTCGCCCGGCTTAGGCTGAGGCTTCGGCTGAGAGCGTCATCTATGCCCCCAGGCTGCCTGAGGGGGGGCTCTAGAAGCGACGCTCTCCTTTTGCGCTGTCTATAGGCGGAGAAGCTGGCGGATGGCTGCGGCTGCCCACCTGGGGCAGGCTTCATAGATCTCGAGCGGCGAGGGAGGTATTGTTTAAAGGCTGCAGACTGTTTATTTGCCTCCTGGAACCTGTCGACGACGATATTAACTGAGTCGCCGAACAGGCCAGAGGGCGAAATTGGGGCATCAAGGAGGAAAGCCCTGTCCTTCTCCTTAATGCCTGACAAATTTAGCCATAAGTGTCTCTCGGATACCACCATTGCCGCCATGGAACGGCCGATAGCACGGGCTGTTTCCTTGGTGACTCGGAGAGACAAATCTGTGGCCTTCCTCAACTCCGCAACAATTTCCGGAGTTGGACCCTCGCCCTCCTCAATATCCTTAAGAAGGTCGGCCTGGTACGCCTGCAGTACTGCCATTGTATGCAGACTAGCGCCAGCCCGACCCGCAGCCATATAAGCCCTGCCCACTAACGCAGATGTATCACGGCATGGTTTAGTGGGCAGCACCGGGGTTTTTAGGGATGATGCAGACTCGGGTGCTAAATAAGTGGCCAGCGGCTGTTCCACCCGAGGCATCATCCCATAACCGTTCTCTCGCCCCCCCCCCAAGATATTACTATATTTTAACACAGGGGGGTTGGACACGCGAGATGAATGAGGTTTGTTCCACGATTTACACAACTCGTTGCATCATCGTTGCATAGGCCTAAATTAGTAGTAGGCCTATATTTTATTCCATGTCGTTGTAGATCACAGGCTTAAGTAAAATTCAAATGGCGTTTTATGAATAAAGTTGTCAAGTCTGCTTTGTCAATAACATGCAACAGCTGGAAAAATATAATATTATTTTTTATTTTATTTTTTTATTAATTTAATTAATTTATTATTATTATTATTGTTATTTTATCTTGCAAGCACCACTAGCAAAGAATCGGCAGGATTAATAAGCTCTGCTGTCTGCCGTTTCTCTCCTGGTGAAAATTAACTGAGCTTGCGGTTGCCGCTTGTCGGTGCAGAACAGAAGGATGAAAGGGGCACAAATTAAAGCATCATCTCATTTTTTACCCACAAACAAAAATACGAAAAATCCAGCTACATTTTCGTTTTGCGTTTCTTAAAAAAAAACGAAAAAACGAAAATCAAACCGTTTCTCATTTATCTTTATTTATTTTTAAATAGAAAATCAAATGACCAAAAGATACACGGACCGTTTATAATACATTTGTATTCCCCCATGCTTATTTAAAGTGCATTAAAAGTATATTGAATTGCATTTTAATATATTTCTAAAAAGTATACTAGAATTATTTTGGCAATAAATATATGCTTAATTACACTTTTAAAGGAAATATGAGCTGATACATACCTCTCTCATCTCAGTGTGTGCACTTAATTGCTGTAGCGCCCGGTGCCACTATGTTTGCATTTAGCTTAGCACAATTAATTCCTTAGGATCCAAACAGTGAAGGAATTAGAAGCCACCAAACACTTCCCTATTTAAAGATTTTACCTTAGTAGTTACACGAGTAAGTATGGTGACACAAAATAAAATGTGGTGATTGTTTAAGCGTTATATTGTTATAATGTTTGGTGGAAGAGCACTTCACAGCACTTCGACTTCGGCACAGTAATATCATCGTTCCATACATTTTTTATCTGCTTAGAAAATTGCCACATTTTATTTTGTGTCACCATACTTACTCGTGTAACTACTCATGTGGGAGCATTTCACCCGTGGGAACATTGATCTTCATTGAAAGTGGGTCATATATGTAGTCGAAATCTATTAAAATTTTCGAATTTGGTGCCTTTTTGACCGAGTTATTACAGAAAGTAATTTTAGGGCTCATTTGTATGGAAAACCACAACTCCCACAATGCAACACATTTGCACAGCTCCACAAGCCACTCCCACTAATCCAGAACATTGAGACATTGAGGACACAGTTAGCGATGTATGGTATTTACGTGCCACAGTAGTAAACAATGCCACAGTAAGCTTTTTGTGCATTAAAAAAGGTACTGCACAAACAGTTTACAGTTGACGTTACGTAACTTATTAACCGGAAAACATTTCGTGATAATAATGCTTGAAGAAATTGTGTACATTTCACGAAATGAATAATAAATAAAATTGAAACACTTACTTTACAGTTAGACGTCCATTTGTCCCTGCAGGCTTCGGCTGGCGTTTCCAGTTTACCTTCGGAATTCTGAAATATGTCTCCAGGACGCCTCTGTCCATATGCGGGGCGAAACTAGGATGGTTCACAACGCAAACATCCGTGTCCTTGTCTGCCTCAGACATTTCTTCAAGGAGAAATTGGCATCTTTGAAGTTCTTGGCAGCAGACGGACTCTAGCTCTGTGTCCGTAGGCGCACAACGAGAGCACAGGCACCACCAGTCCGCACCAGCTCGAGCACACCCGGGCTCCTCGGACGCGACAGGCAGGTCTCCGGCCTCGGCTGCAGCCGCCGCCTCCTCCTGTTCCTCCATCAGCCTCAGCTGCTCTGCGCTATTGTGGCTCGTATAGATAGCCACGAACATCTGTTTCGAGCAACAGACTTTGAAAATCCTCTTCTTCCATATCATGAGTTGTTCCTCCAGCCATTCTCGTAAATCTGACTCCATAAGCGCTTGTTAGCTTAGCTACATAGCTTCCAAACAAGATGGCGGATTTTCGTTTTCGTTTCTGTAAGTTTAGTCCCACCCACTGATCTGTAATAGGCCTGTAGGGTGAGTGGGTCCCACCCCCTGGAATAATAATAAGCTTGTGTTTGTAGTCTACACTTTTCAATGAATTTTGACTTCCTGCTTATTATGATGCAAAATGACGATTTTTACGTCATAAAAAGCAGGAAGTAAAACACTTAAATCCTTATTTCTCCCATCTCAGGGAAAAATAAAGGGAAAATCCATGATCATTATAATATATGACTGGGTTTCTAACAATACAAAGCTAAATGCAAATGGGTGAAGTGTCCCTTTAAATAGAGAAAACATGGAAGTGTTTGGTGGCTACTAAATACATCCCTGTTTGGATCCTAATGAACGAATGGTGCTAAGCTAAATGCTAACATAGTGGCGCCGGGCGCTACAGCGATTAAGTGCACGCAATGAGACGGGAGAGGTACGTATCAACTTGTCTGAGTTGAGGGAAGAACATAGTGAAATATGGAAAAACGGTGGTGTTTTACTTTAAGGAATATGTTAGGAATATTTTAACTATTAGTATATTCCGATAAAGTATAATAAAAATACTATGTTGTTAAATGTATTCTTAGTTACAGTTTTAAAGAACATACTGAACACAAGTATACTTTTAGTGACTTTTTAGTGTATTTATAGAAAACATACATATATATATATATTGTCCTTGTCCTTTGAATCTGCTCTTGCCAGACTGGTTGCTTTTGAGAAGGTTGTTCTGTGTGAGAAAGGCAGAGACTTGGTTGAACACAGCTCATTCAAGTGTTTTAGCCATGAAAGGAAGAAGGGAAACTGGTCTGGCATTCTCTAAAAGGGTTACGGACGGGTTTCTTAAGCAGTGGGGTTATATGACTCTGTCTAAATACTGAGGGGAAAACACCAGTGTGAAGGGATGTGTTGATGTGAGTGAATGCAGGTACAACTGCAGGAGAAATGGCTTGAAGGAGATGAGATGGAATAGGATCAAGCGGACAAGTAGTACAATGATTAGAAATTATGAGTTTGTAGACTTCTGCCTCAGAGAGTGAAGAGAAGGATGTAAACGAGTGTTTTTTTGCTGGTAATATGTGCTTGACAGATTGTGGTGTGGAAAACTGTGCACTGATGGTTTTAATTTTATCAATGAAGAACATGGCAAAGTTGTTAACTGTTAGAGTTGATGAAGGTGGGGGAAGACAGCAGTGGAGACATTAGCAGAGTAGCAAGAGAGGAGTGACTTATATAAATTGAGGTCAGTAGTATTTTTTTTATTTGAGCCATACACTCTTAGCAGCCCTGACCTTAGAACAATGTTCACAGAGAACATCAAATAGCTAAGGAGCAGAAGGGGTAGTATGGACTAGGCTGGAAGACAAGGGGCAGACGGTGTCTAAACAAGATATAAGAGTGGAGCAGAAAATATCAGTAGCTTCATGTAATGAGTGGGCTGGGGCCGAGAGCCGTGGGAACGGAGCGAGGTCGGTGGAGTAATTTAAGATGAGCGACACCTGCACCCCTCACCGGTCTCGAGTCCCATAAAGGAGTTTGGTGGGATAAAGGGAGGAGTAACGACAATGAAGGATGAGAGAGGACCAGGCCTGGGTTTTATTTTGTGTTTTGATTTTGTCTCTGCGTGACACTGGGGACTCCTGCCGGCTGCCCGAATCCGGAAGAGTTCACCCAGTAGGTGGAGGGCCGAGCAGCAGCGTGTCTGGGAACCGTAACATTTTTTTTCCTCTCTCCCCTCTCTCATCTCTGTCCCTCCTCATCCTTCTGTCCCCTTTTCTCTTGCCTCGTCTGTCTGTCCATACCCCCTGGCCGCTGTGATCAGCTTCCCCGGAGAGGGAGAGTAGAGCGCAGTCTCGGTAGTACACCCCATTCTGCAAGTGGCAATACACACGAGGGCTGCCGTGGTATACTAACATTTTTTTACCCATCTGTCAAAACTGTAATTCAATTCATCTGAACACACTTTACTGTTTATCACAACAAAGGGCCAAGCAAGTGCACGACACTGACAATACAATATGAGACCAAACACACAATTTCAACACGTCTCAACACAGTGAACAAAACAAGCATTATCTAGCAACGACAGCTGCACTAAACACTAATGAGAAAAGGAATATATACACTTACAAGCTGCTTTTAACTTCCAATGATTGATGCTTCTCTCAAAGAGTATTTCTTTACACTGTCTTTTGTTGGCGCTTGAACACACTTTACTGTTATCGCAACCAAAGGGTCAAGCAAGTGCATGCCACTGACAAGGTACGTGTACAGTATGAGACCAAGCGTTATTACAGCATTTCATATGTCCAATATGAATATGTCCAATCCATGCTGAAAAGCACAACCTATTAGAATGGGTTACATAACTAGTATATATGCAGGTGCATCTCTAGAAATTAGAATGTTGTGGAAAAGTTTATTTCAGTAATTCAACTCAAATTGTGAAACTAGTGTATTAAATAAATTTAGTGCACACAGACTGAAGTTAAAGTCTTTGGTTCTTTAAATTGTGATGATTTTGGCTCACATTTAACAAAAACCCACCAATTCATCATCTCGACAACAAATTAGAATACTTCATAAGGCCGATAAAATAAAAAAAAACATTTTAGTGATTTGTTGGCCTCCTGGGAAGTATGTTCATTTACTGTAAATGTACTCAATACTTGGTAGAGGCTACTTTTGCTTTAATTACTGTCTCAATTCAGCGAGTCATGGAGGTGATCAGTTTGTGGCACTGCTGAGGTGGTATGTAAGCCCAGGTTTTTCTGACAGTGCCCTTCAGTTCATCTGCATTTTTTAGTCTCTTGTGTCTCATTTTCCTCTTGACAATAGCCCATAGATTCTCTATGGGGTTCCAGAACTGGTGAGTTTGCTGGCAGGTCATTTAACCAACTTTTGGTGCTTTTGGCAGTGTGGGCAGGTGCCTAATCCTGCTGGAAAATGAAATCAGCGTCTTCAAAAAGCTGGTCAGCAGAAAGAAACATGAAGTGCTCCAAAACTTCTTGATAAACGAGTGCAGTGTTTTAAAAAAACAACATAGGACCAACACCATCAGATGACATTGCACCTCAAATCATCACAGACTGTGGAAACTTAACAGTGGACTTCAAGCAACTTGTGCTTTGAGCTTCTCCACCCTTCCTCCAGACTCTAGGACCTTGGTTTCCAAATGAGATACTTGCTCTCATCTGTAAAGATGACTTTGGACCACTGGGCAACAGTCCTTCTTCTCCTTAGCCCAGTTAAGACACCTCTGACGTTGTCTGTGGTTCAGTAAATCTCTTGACACGTCTGTGTGTGGTGGCTCTTGATGCCTTGACCCTAGCCTCAGTCCATTCCTTGTGAAGTTCACCCAAATTCTTAAATCAATTTTGCTTGACAATCCTCATAAGGCTGCGGTTCTCTTGGTTGGTTGTGCATCTTTTTCTTCCACACTTTTTCCTTCCACTCAACTTTCTGTTAACATTCTTGCAAACAGCATTCTGTGAACAGCCAGCTTATTTGGCCATAAATGTTTGTGGCTTACTCTCCTTGTTAAGGGTGTCAATGAATGTCTTCTGGACAACTGTCAGATCAGCAGTCTTCCCCATGATTGTGTAACCTAGTGAACCAAACTGAGAGACCATTTTGAAGGCTCAGGAAACCTTTGCAGGAGTTGATTAGCTGATTGGCATGTCACCATATTCTAATTTGTTGAGATTGTGTTTTTGTTAAATGTGAGACAAAATCGTCACAATTAAAAGAACCAAATACCTACTTCAGTCTATGTGCACTAAATTTATTTAATACACAAGTTTCACAATTTGAGTTGAATTAATGAAATAAATAAACTTGTCCACAAACTCTTCCATAACATTCTAATTTATTGAGATGCACCTGTAATTATGGGGATATGCTTAAATATTGGGGAAAAATCTGCAAAACTGTTGACCTCAGCAACTAAGGTGGACGTAGCACAGCTCTTTATTTAAATGTATAGTTATCTATGTTGCCTGGTGGTTAACATGGTTTTGCATCGATTGCAGGAACAAATATTAAGCATATTTGCAGCAGCATTTATACATCTGTGTTCATACACCTGGAGCAATACAGCTAGAGCATGCGATCGCTCTAAGGACACGCAGATAAGGCCATGAGAACAGGGTTAAATGAGACCAGCATTCTCGTGTAAGCATTTCAAAGGGGGTTCGCTGTATTTAGCAGCGAAATATCAATGTCACTAATGTTTATTTCTAAGGTTGATGTCACGTTAGCTGTGTGAGTGTTTCAGATGAACGCAGCTTCAAAAGCAGGCATTTATCGCTCTATGGCTTCTATACATAGGCTTATAAGAACGTGACAAAAATAGCCACGTTTACATGTATTTTATTTCTTCATTCAGATTAAAGATTCGGTGGACCACATGAGACGTTATCTAATCCGATGTGGTGTTTACATGTGCTCGTGCTTCGAGTTTGGGACATAAGTGGCTACGATGACATGCAAATTACCAGAAAAAAAAAAAAAGAGGTTGCATTAATATTTTTAATAGCTGCTCGCACTTGCTTGGAATTAACAGACTAATATTGAACCTCTAGTGTTCATTCGTGTGCTCAGGCATGTGGCCTGAACACGATCACATACACACTAAGGCCATCTTCTATCGTACCACGTGGTGTGGTCGGGGCCATTAAGTATACCCACTTTTTTTGTTGCTTCGCAAAATCTGTAATTTACTATCATGAATCTTTAATGGTGTACCATACAGTTGTGAAACTAGTGATTCTTGTTGTAATTGGTGCATTATCAGTTCTGTCATCTCACATTTCCCCGCCCATCATCTACTGAGTGCGCGTGTCCACTGCAGCGAGAGAACTCCGCTGAAATGTCATCGGGTGCACCGGGACATTTCTGGTCCGGTTGAGTGAGAGCTGATCGCCGAAGCGAGGGAATTCTCCCCCACTTTAGGCACTGTTTCTAAATTACACCAAACTGCAAAAGTGTGGAGCGGAACTACGCACTGCATCCGCCAGCTGCATGCAAGAGCAGAGTCTCCCGCACAGCGCTGCATTTGCGCAACAATGTAAAGTGATAAACTGCTACATCCATTCAGATGTGACACAGAATTATTGATACTGTCGTGTCGCGTAACACATGAGAACATTAAAGGTTCTGTAGTGTTGCTGGCTGAAAACATCCACAGTAATGTTAATGGTATGAAGAGGTAAACTGTTAAACACCAAGGCATGTCAATTCAGCAAGGGGAAATAACTGTAGTCTAAGACCTTCTTTAATGCAGCTCTGAAATGAATTGTATTATGATATAAAAAATAAAAAAGGTAAAATACACGATTTCTCACCAAGTTTTGTTAAAACATGAATCACGAGGGGGCAGCTTATGAATGCAGATAGTGCTTGCAATGAGCTATCTAACAACATTTACAAATGCTGTTAAGCGGTTTATGAATCTGTAATAATTCATACAATGACAGGCAAATTTTGGTCAAGTGTTTTCATTGAGCTATTCACTATCATAGGCTGCATCCGAAAACTAAAAAATGGTGCCTTCGGAGTTCGCATTCCAAGTTAGGAAGGCATCAAGGCACGCCCGAAATCAATGTCAGCTTAATTTCATGTCTCCTGAGATGACTTCATCTGGCCGGTTTTTGAAGGCAGTATAGATGTGTCCTTCGCTGCCTTTAATATCCCACAATCCCGTGCGTTCCATTCTGTGAAAGCTAAGCCAAAAAATAAATACGGCGTTTGAAGTTGCGGTCGGTGGTCAGTTTGTGTGTAAATGTATGTTTCTGAACAATGTTTTCCACTCATGTAATTTCTATCGAGAAATTAATATTGCAGTAATGAAATATCCACTTAGTTATAACCAAAGCTCTCTATATTTTGCTGTAGATCATTAAACCATTACTCCACCTCAGAAGCCTGTCCGAAATCCGTTTCATGAGGTGCCTTAAAGGTGCCATCTGACATATCTGGCAAAAAAATCAAGTCATACTCCACATTCCATACCAGATGGGGACAGTATGCCTCAATAAAGTGAATTGGTCTACTCTAGAGTAACAAACGAGAAATGGCATAGTCTCTATGCTCCGCCTCTACCTTCACAACAACCCTAGAGCATAGCTGAAGCCTATAAGACAGCGGTTCTCAATTGCAGTCCTCGCGCCCCACTGCTCTGCACATTTTGAACGTTTCTCTTAGCGCTTCAGACATTTGTTCTATTCGAACATAAGTGCCCTGCGAAGTGGACATCACAGGATATTCAGCCATGATTCCAGTTCGAAGCGAACGTAGCTATATGTTCCAATCAAAGTGCATTGAAGTGTGCAAGACGTGAATTTAAATTGTATCGATTTACAGAGGTATATGATGTCACAGTTGTCCATGTTTAAAGACGCTGCACAGCACAAATCAGTGAATGAATGTTTCGATGTGAGGTAAACTTCAACAGATTTCCCCTGCTCAGAGAGTAGGGAGCAATGAACAATTGGAACACAGTTCATGCACGGAGTTCATTTCTAACGAGCTGATTATCTGATTTAGGTGTGTTAACAAAGAGAAACGTGCAAAATATGCAGAGCAGTGGGGCGCGAGGACTGGAATTGAGAACCGCTGCTATAAGAGGACGTTTTGCCTCCAGAGGAACGTTGGGTGATGTCAAGTGATTTTGAAACATGACATCTTCAAGCTACTCCCCTTCACCTTTACCAGTGAATATGTTCATATTCGTTTTGTTCATATTACATTGAGTTGTATATACACATTATTTGAATTAAATTATTTGACAGACAGCATTCTGTCAACATCATTGGTCAACATCAGACAGCTGATGTTGACCAAGCTAGCACCAACCAACGTAACCAGACCTGCCAACTCTCAAGCATTCACCGTGAGACACACGCAATTAACTCTTTTCACACGCTTTCACGCCACACATCAATTTTCTCACGTACAGAAAAACCACGAAGCAAAGAGGACACGGAGACCAACAGACTAGACAGAGCAGGCTACTTATGATATAAAAAATTGGGTAAGTTATAGCTAGCTAATTATCAAACACAGCCACGGTTAGCCATCGCTAACATTAGCACGTTTATCGAACAGCCTTCGATACTCTGTTATAACTTCCCGAAAAAAAAATACACAAACATATAAAACAAACTTCTAGCGAAATACTAACAGCATCTAACTTACCAATCCAAAAGAAATGTTGCAAGTTCGGTGTCGAACCTCATTTCTTTCAGGTCCATCAGTTGTCTCCAGCGATTGAAAGCAGTGCCGATGTTTACTCTGGTTCGGCTCCTTTTCTTATCGGATTTGATTTGTGATTCCGAGCGCGGTTGTTTTCCTGTAGCGGGTGGTGGTCTCTTGCCAAGGGCTTTAGTCATCCTTCCGCTCTCTTCCCTGAACTGAAATGAAGTAGTGGGCTGTACTTTCCACATGATTGACATCAGGTTTAAGTATGCCCACAAGCAGTGCGAGTTATTCGTGTATTGCAGGTTGGCTGGTGGTTATGTTGCCCGCATACCGCCTCCCATGGCCGAAACTGGTATTACGACACCTGTCGGGCCGGGGCTAGTAATGCTACTGCTAATTAAGGTTGATATCTCTGCAGCACTATAACGACATTTTTTAATGACATCATCGCCCCTATTTCTTCTCATATTTTTGATGCGTGTAGGTCATTTTTTGGATATTTTTACCTCAATTTTTGCACATGGCACCTTTAAGGCAAAAACGCTGCCTGCAAAGTCATTGACTGATTACACAGCAAGGCAGCAAGTCACCTACCTAAGTTTTTGGATGCAGCTATAGTGTTGTTTCTAAGCTGAAAAGCAGTTAATTGTGCTTCACTTATTACATAAGCTTTCTGCTCTGGTCACGAGATTCCAGATTCCATTCTAATGTGTGTTATTGTATAATTGGAATTTTATCATCTTTGTCCACTATTTCCCAGTCTCTACTGTAATGTCAGTGTCGTCTAATCACTGAATGCACAGCGTTGGCGACATCACGTTCCCATTCTGATGACCGACTATTGATGTGATTACATGGATACAAGTAATCAGTTTAACATGTTTACATGGCAGGATTTTAATTAAGTTTGGTTATAGAAGGTTATCCTACCTCTCAACAGATTACCATTTCGGCATTTTTATTCTGACTGAGGTGTTTATATGGAGCATTTTCATTCAGACTGGATGCCATTCTAAGTTTCCGAAGTGTGCATGCTTCCCCTGCTGGACTACCACCCTCCATTATGCAACCTACAGCTTTAATGCATATTACATGTTCCTCATGCTGCAGCAAGGGTCCGTATGTATCACACGTTTGCTTAAAGGGGGGCTACAATGGTGTTTCATGGATTCAGAGTTGTTCAAGTGTTAAAGAGATGGATTAAGTACAACTGCATCAGATTTCTGTCTTTTGTTGGAAATCAGTGAATATATTTTATGGAAACAACACAAAACATCAGTATTATAGCTCCGCCCACAGCATGCCTCCATGAGCTTGGTTTTTCCAGAGAGAATCAGAAGCTGTATTTTTGTTTTGCAGATATGACCAGGCTGGGGACTTTTGGAGATGAGGATTCGTACTGCTCTGTGGGTACTCGGGATTGGCATGAGATTTAAGCATTTTAAGAAACATGCTTGTTGCACATCCTCAGTTGCTTAACTTGGGGTGACGCTTCCCCCTTTGTGATTTTTACAGCATGGTAGATACATAATTGGATAATACTGCCATCATGTCAGACTGCTGCTGCTAGGGGCATATGCTTCCCCCTTAATGTGATTTTCCAGCATGTTAGACACTTAAATTGAATGATATTCAAACTGCCATCGTATTAGGCTGCTGCTGCTGCTGCTGCTAGGGGTGTATGCTTCCCCCTTAATGTGATTTTTTAGCATGTTAGACACTTAAATTGAATGATATTCAAACTGCCATCGTATTAGGCTGCTGCTGCTGCTAGGGGTGTATGCTTCCCCCATACAGTTCATTCAAATATTTTGCATAAGCAGCTAAAGCAACATGCTTGTTGTATGCTTCTCTCCAAGTTTGGATAATGCTTCCCCCATAAATATAGTATCAAGCAACATTTCTCATTGCTGACCATTCAAATTGCATCAGTTGTGTTGGGGAGTTTTTGCATATGGTTATTTTGGGGGTTTGTCTTGCTGCTCTCCCCGCTCTGTCCAAGCATGGCTGCATGGACAGGCGTGTGGAGTGTTGCCCAGAACATAACCATACCGCCAACACTAACTGTATACAATTATAATTGTCATAAATATACTTGACGGAAGTGGTCCTGATTGAAATCTACTACTATTGTTCAGCAGAATGTACATAGCCCACTACTACTACTATTAAATTGAAACAAACATATTTTTTTAAGGAATAATCACACAACATTTCTTCCATGTTTTATTTTTAATTGTAAATCCCCTTTGTTTACCAAAAAATAAAGTTTGCTTAATTTTCAATAATTAAAAGATAAATTAAATGAATGCTTTATGCCTTCATTTGATAACCAGAAAAATGTAAATACACAGACTTTCAGAGGGGGACAAAACATTTCATAAGGCTATCTTAAGATTTTTTCCAATTTAAGTTCAATTCAATTGTATTTTTTTTTTTACAAATTAAGTTGGTTTTATGCATTTAAATAATTACACATTCTAAAACACAGAATTAAGTAACAATAAAACATATAGTGAAGAAAAAATAAAACATTTCATAGGGCCCTAAACGTAATACTCGGCAAGTATTATTCTTTTTTTTTGTAGTAGTAGTTATTGGGGGGGTTATTTTTCCTGTAAAGATATTGAGATATATATTGTATATCGAGATTACAGAAAAATATATCGAGATACATTTTTTGCTCCATATCGCTTAGCCCTACCAGGCACCACAGAAAGAAAAAAAAAGTCTGCTCACTGCTTCGGATGTGTGTGCACTTGGAGGGGGTTTAAGACTTTCAGATAAAGTAGCATAGATAAAGATTAAATTGGTATTAATGCATTAGTGAGAGAGTGATTGTGTGTGTAAATGAATTCTACCTGACAGCATCTCCCCACTAGTAGTGGAGCTTTGGGTTTTAGTTAATGCTTTAGATTACAACCCGCAAAGAACTATGTAAGTATACTGACTTGATGGTGTATTTTTCTGTAAATGTAGTGTACCTATATAAAGAAGGTACATGTAGTTCCCTTTCAGTCGGTCACTCTCAACATCACGCTGGATGACTGACAAATTGGGATATCGCTTCAATAGACTAATCTACTTCGAGTGTAAACTAAATGAGCCAATGCACATTGGCATGCAATTATTGCATTCAGCTCCAGCTGATCACCGCCTGAGCATAAAAAGGCAGCAGGTGCGATGCATACCAGCTTTTTGCTTCAGAGCCAAATTTCAACATCTTTCTGCTCCATCCAAGTGTTTTCAGTGAGCTATGAGTTTAACACGCTCTTGCAAGATTTTGGTGTTGGTGGTATGGCGCTTCAGCGGTGATCGTTCCTGAGTCGAGTGGGTTGCACACTTCAAGTTGCACTACCCCCTTTTGTGCTGCAAGCGAGATTAAATCTGCTAAAAGAGCAATTTCTCTAAAAGAGTAATAAATGGGTGCATCTTTGTAAAGATGACAGATCGTCTTTTTAAAGATGCTGTTTCACTCATGTGTTTCTGGATACGGTCTTTACCTTGCACTGGGTGATGGCCACGATCATTGTCTGGGGAAACAGGCAGAGGCGGAGTTCGTGGATGAGTCATGTTCCCATTGCGGGAAAATGATTGTCTCGGAGCTGCTGGCCAGGCCAACAGGTGAGAACTATTTCCGGCAGTGGCACAGGTGGTTTGAGGATCACACTGGTGGCAAATCCGAATCAGATCCAGAGATGACACCTATGCTTGCCAAGGCCACCAAGAAAGTAGGGCCAGAGTGGAAAAATTCCACCATGTCCTGATCCTGCTAAGCTGGATGACTGGTTTCTCTGGGTGCCTTTCTTCTCTGAAGTGCATGAGGAGCTCAGCAGGTTGTGGATGGTACAAGGTTCCTCCTTCCTCACTACCCTTTGGTGCAATGAGGGGGTATACGGGCATCCCACATAATACCGCTTCCACCTGGCAGGGTAAACCATGCCTGCCCTCCCGGGTCTGTAGGTACTCGTCTGGTTGGTCCCTACTGAGGTAGAGTGGTGTTTACATGCATTACACGGTGCCTGTCTCTCCTCAGTGCCCTCGGGAAGTCGATCTGCCAACCCTGCCAGAGCTCCAGGGTGCATCGGCTTCCAGCGAGCGCTGCTCTTAGTATCTTCCCCCCGTGAGAGTAGCGGAACTGGGAGGCTTGCCACCCCTTCGGGGGTCTCAAAAACAGTTAGATCAAGCACCAACCTAGATGCCAAAATAAACACCAGTGGTCAGTTTTGAGAGACTGATTCCCTTAGAAGATCATTTAGCAGCGTGGAAACTACTGTCATATGTATCTCAATGGGTCCTGCACACAGCAGAAAAAGGGGTTATCCAGACGTTAGTCGGTCCCGAGCAGGCTCTGGTTATGGAATGAGAAGTGAATACCATATTAATGAAGGAGCGTGGTTTGAGACTAAACGCCAAGAAGAGTGTACTTTCTCCACTACAGAGAACCCCCTATCTAGGTGTAGTGTGGGATTCAACCACGATGCAGGCACGTCTGTCTCCTGCTTGGATCGAGTCCATCCGCACATCAGTCAAGAGAGTCCAAGAAGGCCAGTCACTCATTGTCAAACAGTTTCAGAGATTGTTAGGTCTGATGGCAGCTGCGTCCAATGTGATACCTTTTGGCCTGCTGTACATTAGACCCCTACAGTGGTGGCTCAAGGCCAAGGGATTTTCCCCGAGGGGGATTCCCCTTTGAACTATCAAGGTCACGCAGCGATGCCTTCGTGCCTAAGACATGTGGAAGAAACCTGGGTTCTTAAATCAGGGCCTGGTGCTGGGGGCTCTCACCGGTTGGGGTGCGGTCATGAGTTGCCTGCCTGCCCGCACCCAGAGCAGTATATGTTCCTGGAAATCTAAATGTAGGAAAAGGTATACTGTTGAGACAGGGGCCAAGGCCCAGGGAATGGTGAAGCAGATATGGAGAGTTGCCATGTACAGTACATTGCAATTTCCCCTCTGGTTCTCTCTAGTTCATCCAGCTCCTCTGGGACTGGACGCTATGGTACAGACCTGGCCGAGGCTTCATCTGTACACCTTTGCCCCTATAGCTCTGCTGCCGGGAGTCCTGGCGAGAGTACGCTGGGATGGGGTCTGTCTTTTATTAGTAGCCCCATTCTGGCCCTAATATGGTTCCAGATCTGATATCTCTACTCGATGGCTCTCCATGGGAGATTCCGATCAGGACAGATCTATTCTCTCAGGCACAGGGCACGATAGTTCACACTCGCCCGGAGTTGTAGAAACTGTGGGTGTGGCCCCTGAGGGGGCACAGCTCATAGCATCTGGTTTCTCAACCGAGGTTGTTGAGACCATCCTACAATCCAGAGCTCCCTCAGTGAGGAAACTGTATGCCCTGAGGTGGAAACTCTTCACCTCATTGTGCAGAGACCACCAGCTTGAGCCAGCTAACTGCCCAGTTGGTAAAGTTCTGGAGTTTCTACAAGCCAGGCTCTCTGCAGGGTTAACAAACTCCACCTTAAAGGCTTACTTGGCGGCCATTGCAGCTTACCATTTCCCTTTCGGTGATCAATCAGTGGGTAGACATTCCCTAGTGACAAGTTTCCTCCGCTGTGCGCTGAGGCTGAGGCCTCCAGTATGGTCGTGTGTTCTCCCCTGGGACTTGGTTGTGGTTTTAGAGGTTCTTTGTAAGCTCCATTTCAAGCTGATTTAATATATTTGAGATCGACATCTGACCCTTTAAACTGCAGGACCCTTCGGTGGCCCCTAACTACCTAGACTTTGCGCCCAGCTTGACCAAAGCGCTCTTATACCCTCGAGCGGGTTATGTTACAAAAGTTCCCTCTGCCACACCACAACCAATAGTACTGCAGGCCTTCTGCCCTCCTCCCTTCTGGGAGTCTGATCCAGCTCGAGCACTGGACACATACATCCACAGAGCTGCCCTGTATACAAAGATAAACCGACGGCCTGTGTGCCAATGCCCCCCCCCCCCCCACAAAGTGGGATTTTTCCAGCAACTAAGCAGAACCTTAGTCTTTGGATAGTTAAGGCTATAAATGTTACCTATGAGATCTCTGGTCTTCCCCCTCCTTTGGGAGTCAAGGCTCACTCTACACGGGGTATGGCGGCCTCTAAGGCCTTCTTAGCAGATGTGTCCCTATTGGACATCTGCAACGCTGCGGGATGGTCCATGTCCTCCACTTTCATCAGATTTTATTATCTAGATATGCGAGCCACTCCTGGCTCTTCTGTTCTCTTTCCTTAGCTGTGCTCTTCGGATACACACTAGGCAGGGATTTGGAAGTCTGGCAGTATGGGCACATCGTTACCCAAAGCGTTCGACGCAGCTCGAGTTCCTGAGGAGTAACATCTTAAGGTTACGCATGTAACCATAGTTCCTCGAAGGAACGAGACGCTGCGTTACATTGCAATACTCCAGGCAGCCCTGCTGGCACTTGCTTCCCTACTCGAAGCTGAAGCCAGCTGTGTGGCTCATAGTTTTATAGCCTTGCAGGTCACTATGTCACCCGGCCGTGATGTCACGCCCTTCCATTGGTCAGACTACACACGATATTCAGAGTTGCTCATGCCAAAGGCGTTCCCCAAAGCGTTCGACACAACGTCTCAATTCTTCAAGGAACTATGGTAACATGGGTAACTTTGGGACGTTTTATTCTAGCTTAAAGCATTATTATTATTATTATTATTATTATTATTATTATTATCAGTACTTGAATATAGGTAGGTTTCATAAATAAGCATAATATTTAGCAAAAAAGTTGAGAAAATCACATTTTTAATAAAAACTTCATACGGATAATATTCAGTACGATTATTAAAGCATAAATCCCGTAAATTGCTTCCATCAATACCTCCAAAGCTTGCACAGACATGTACCACTTCCTGGATCAACATTTTACTCCGTAAAATTATGCAGTTTTAATTTATATGCTGTCAGGTCAAGTCAAGTCACCTTTATTTATATAGTGCTTTAAACAAAATACATTGCGTCAAAGCAACTGAACATCATTCATTAGGAAAACAGCTCTCAGTCTCATCAGAAAACAAGATGGTGCCATTGTGCGTGGCTTGCCGTCTGTCACTGTCATTGCTGTGTGTGTTTTTGCTGTTTGTTTTATTTTTTGCCTGGGATGTCGACTCTCTACTGGTGTACGATCGTCAAACACTGCTGGATCTGCGATTTTCTGCTGGAAATATAGTAAAATTGGATGATGGTGGACGTGAAACTTTGCCCCCCCTCCTGGCGAGGCTCCCGGCTCACCTTTGGTGTGCCCCGGCTCCACCTTCTCGAAGTAAGCGCCGAAGAAAGCGCACCCGCCGCCGGGGAAAACGCAGCGGCCGGCTGGTGAGGTTGAAGGCCCGTCTTGCATGTTGTTCTACGCCTTTTTGGACTGAGTTTGGAGTCGTGCCTATACCTCGACGCTCGCTGGACCCTGTCGACGCCTGGCTGGTACCTGTCGTCGCCCCGGAAGAGGTGTTCCAGCCCCGCGGCCCCTGCTCTCCTCATCTCCGCTGGCGCGGAGTGAATCACAGCAACTTGCGCTCTCTGTGTCGGGTTTCACGAACATCCATTGCCGCGGACCCCCCGGTTCCTGTCAGGTTTGGGCTGGTAAATGCTAGATCTCTAGCAAATAAGACTTTTGTATTAAAGGATTTTTTCACGTCCCGAGGATTGGATTTCCTCTGTGTAACTGAGACATGGCTGAGCGATCGTGAGTCTAGCGCTTTCACTGAATTTGTACACCAAGATTGCCGCTACTTTAACTCCCCGCGAACATCTGGCCGAGGAGGAGGAAAAGCGACTGTATATAAGAGTCATTATAAATGTAAACAGATTTTGTTGTCCTCCGCTTTCAGCAGCTTTGAGCTGAATTTATTTGAGATGGGTCACCCCCACACAGTGTTGTGTGCTGTGGTCTATCGGCCCCCTAAGTACAATAAGGACTTTTTAAATGATTTTTCAGATTTTTTGGCTGAAATCATGCCTAAATATGATCGTGTTCTTATTGTTGGGGATTTTAATGTTCATGTGTGTTGTCCTGATAAGCCAATGGCAAAGGGGTTTTTAAACCTCATTGATTCTTTTAATCTTGTGCAATCTGCGTCTGGACCCACACAAGAACATGGACACACACTTGATCTTGTTTT
Source organism: Carassius carassius (assembly GCF_963082965.1). Classification (NCBI taxonomy): domain Eukaryota; kingdom Metazoa; phylum Chordata; class Actinopteri; order Cypriniformes; family Cyprinidae; genus Carassius; species Carassius carassius. The sequence goes on from NC_081774.1 coordinate 32,231,608, forward strand.
ATCATATGGCTTGCCTGTTCTTAATCAAGAGATATGTGACGCAGTGTTTTCTGACCATATGCCTGTTTTATTTGAGACTGCTCTTGCCTGTCATACAGTTAAACCTCGCGCTGCTGCACGGCGCTGTCGTATGATTAACCCTTCCACTGCTGTTCAGTTCTCGGTTGCGTTCAAACCGAACTCCATCACTCCCGAGTCTGTATTGCACACAGATGAGCTTTGCTCATGGTTTCACTCCACCTGCCAAACTGTTTTAGACACTGTGGCTCCATTAAAATCCAGGCAGCCTAAAACTAAATCTGAGCCCTGGTTAAATGACATGACTCGTGCCGCCAGACGTAGAGCTGAGCGCAAGTGGAAGAAGGACAAACTGCAGGTGTCTCTTCAAATGTTAAGGGATTGCTGGCGTCATTACCAGAAAACTGTAAAGATGCCAAAAGAAAACATTTCTCAGATATTATTCTGGCAAATTGTCACAAGCCTCGTGTTTTGTTTAACACCATTGACTCACTTTTAAATGCCCCGCAGAATGCTTGTATGGAAGCATCCCTTTATTATGTGTGAAAACTTCCTTTGCTTTTTTATTGATAAGGTCACTTCTATTAGGTCTCAAATTGTCCCTTCAGCTTCAGACCCTTCAATCTCTGTCCCCTGCTCGGCTGTCTTTGATCATTTTGAGCTGGTGACTTTTTCCTCTTTAGAGTAGGTTGTTGGTCATTTGAAGCCCTCAGGTTCTCCATATGATGCTGTCCCCCCTCGACTATTTAAGGAGGTTTTCCCCACTGTAGGATCATCTGTTGTGGCAGTTATAAATAGTAGTCTGACCTCGGGTGTGGTCCCTGAAATTTTAAAACATGCAGTAGTTCAACCTCTGATTTAAAAAACCTGCTCTAGATCCGTCAGTTCTTGCTAATTTCAGGCCTATTTCCAAATTGCCTTTCCTTTCAAAAATCTTGGAGAAGATTGTGTACAGTCAACTATTGGCCTTTTTGGAAGAACATAATATACTAGAGGTTTTCCAGTCCGGTTTTAAGACCTTGCACAGCACCGAAACTGCTCTTTTAAGAGTTTTTAATGATATCTTTTTAGCTACTGACTCTGGTGACTGTGTTATCATTGTGCTTTTAGATCTAACTGCTGCATTTTACACAGTGGATCATGAAATATTGATTTCACGTTTAAGGCACTGGGTTGGCATCAGTGGCATAGCACTGGATTGGTTTAGGTCATACTTAGCGGATCGAACTTTTTGTGTAAGCTTAGGTGACTCTCTATCCTCCTCTGCTCCTCTCTTGTGTGGGGTCCCACAGGGTTCAGTCCTCGGCCCTCTACTTTTCTCTCTGTATTTGCTTCCACTTGGTTCCATACTTAGAAAGTATGGCATTTCATTCCACTGTTATGCAGATGACAGTCAGATTTATGTACCTCTTAAAAAGAAAAATTATAACTCTGATGGACAACTATTCAATTGTCTCGACGACATAAAGGCCTGGATGGCTCTAAACTTTTTACATTTTAATGATAAAAAAACAGAAGTGATGGTTTTTGGAGGCACCACTGGGACCCCACCTGTAGATCTGGGCTCCTTAGCACCCTATATTAAACCTACTATCACAAACCTAGGAGTTAAAGTGGACCCTGAGCTTAAATTTGACAGTCAGATCAAAGCTGTTGTCAAATCAAGCTTCTTTCATTTAAGGCAGCTGGCCAAAATAAAGCCAATTATGTCAAGACAACATTTTGAAACTGTTATCCACGCCTACACGGCTGGACTACTGTAATTCACTATATGCGGGGGTTAGTGGGTCCTCCATCACCCGTCTCCAGATGATACAAAATGCAGCAGCACGTCTTTTAACGGGCACACGTAAACATGAGCACATTTCCCCTATTTTAGCTTCATTACACTGGCTGCCTATTCAATTTAGGATCCATTTTAAAATTCTGTTATTTGCTTTTAAATCACTAAATGGTCTTGCTCCGCCATACCTCTCTGAGCTTCTACACTCTTATAAACCCATCCGCTCTCTGAGATCAGATGATCAGCTGCTCCTGACTGTGCCTAAAACTAAGCGTAAGCTCAGAGGGGACCGTGCCTTTGCTGTGTCTGCCCCTAAACTATGGAATGATCTGCCTTTGCATGTTAAGCAGGCCTCTTCTTTATCTGTTTTTAAAACCCTTCTTAAAACCCATATTTTCTCTTTGGCTTTTGACACCTAGTAAGAAGTCGACTTTATTTACTTGATTCAATTTGTTACTTTGAATGCTTTTATTGTGTGGTTATAAATGGTACTTATGTTTATTTTATCTATTTTATTTTTATTTATTTATTTATTTTTCTGTACAGCACTTTGGTCAACTTTGGTTTTTGTAAAGTGCTTAACAAATAAAGTTGGTATGGTATGGTATGGTATGGTATGGTATGGTAACAGTGTCAATAATGCAAAATGACAGTTAAAGGCAGTTAATCATTGAATTCAGTGATGTCATCTCTGTTCAGTTTAAATAGTGTCTGTGCATTCATTTACAATCAAGTCAACGATATCGCTGTAGATGAAGTGACCCCATCTAAGCAAGCCAGAGGCGACAGCGGCAAGGAACCAAAACTCCATCGGTGACAGAATGGAGAAAAAACCTTGGGAGAAACCAGGCTCAGTTGGGGGGCCAGTTCTCCTCTGACCAGACGAAACCAGTAGTTCAATTCCAGGCTTCAGCAAAGTCAGATTGTGCAGAAGAGTCATCTGTTTCCTGTGGTCTTGTCCTGGTGGTCGTCTGAGACAAGGTCGTTACAGGGCATCTGTATCTGGGGCTCTAGATGTCCTGGTCTCCGCTGTGTTTCAGGGATTTAGAGGTACTTTCTAGGTGCCTATCCACCATCTGGTCTGTGTACTGGACGTACTGGATCCGGGTGACTGCAGTGACCCTCTGATCTGGATACAGACTGGATCTGGTGGTTACGGTGACCTCAGAATAAGAGAGAAACAGACTAATATTAGCATAGATGCCATTCTTCTAATGATGTAGCAAGTACATCGGGTGTTATGGGAAGTGTTCCCGGTTCCGGTTTACCTAATTAATGCAGCCTAAAAATCCTTTAACGGATTTGAATAATAAGAAGCATATTAGTATGTTATGTGTAAGCCAGGTTAAAGAGATGGGTCTTTAATGTAGATTTAAACCGCAAGGGTGTGTTTGCCTCCCGAACAATATTAGATAGGTAATTCCAGAGTTTAGGCGCCAAATAGGAAAAGGATCTGCCGCCCGCAGTTGATTTTGATATTCTAGGTATTATCAAATTGCTTGAGTTTTGAGAATGCAGCGGACGTGGAGGATTATAATGTAACAGGAGCTCATTCAAATACTGAGGTGCTAAACCATTCAGGGCTTCATAGGTAACAAGCAATATTTTAAAATCTATACGATGTTTGATAGGGAGCCAGTGCAGTGTTGACAGGACCGGGCTAATATGGTCATACTTCCTGGTTCTAGTAAGAACTCTTGCTGCTGCATTTTGGACTAGCTGTAGTTTGTTTACCAAGCGTGCAGAACAACCACCCAATAAAGCATTACAATAATCTAACCTTGAGGTCATAAATGCATGGATTAACATTTCTGCATTTGACATTGAGAGCATAGGCCGTAATTTAGATATATTTTTCAGATGGAAAAATGCAGTTTTACAAATGCTAGAAACATGGCTTTCTAAGTAAAGATTGCTATCAAATAGCACACCTAGGTTCCTAACTGATGACGAAGAATTGACAGAGCAGCCATCAACCCTTTGAGAGTGTTCTATGTCAATACATGCAGAGTTTTTAGGTCCTATAATAAACACCTCTGTTTTTTTCTGAATTTAGCAGTAAGAAATTACTTGTCATCCAGTTTTTATATATCTACTATGCATTCCATTAGCTTTTCAAATTGGTGTGTTTCACCGGGCCGCGAAGAAATATAGAGCTTGGTATCATCAGCATAGCAGTGAAAGCTAACACCATGTTTCCTGATGATATCTTCCAAGGGTAACATATAAAGCATGAAGAGTAGCGACTGAGCCTTGAGGTACTCCATACTGCACTTGTGATTGATATGATACCTCTTCATTCACTGCTACGAATTGATGGCGGTCATATAAGTACGATTTAAACCATGCAAATGTACTTCCATTTATGCCAACAAAGTGTTCAAGTCTATGCAAAAGAATTTTGTGGTCAATTGTGTCAAATGCAGCACTAAGATCTAATAGAACTAATAGAGAGATACAACCACAATCAGATGATAAGAGCAGGTCATTTGTAACTCTAAGGAGATCAGTCTCAGTACTATGATACGGTCTAAATCCTGACTGGAAATCCACACAGATACCATTTTTCTCAGAGAAATATAGAGAGGATACTACCTTTTCTAGTGTCTTAAACAGAAAAGGGAGATTCGAGATCTATAATTAACTAGTTCTTTGGGGTCAAGTTGTGGTTTTTTGATGAGAGGCTTAATAACAGCCAGTATGAAGGTTTTGGGGACATATCCTAATGACAATGAGGAATTATAAGTCAGAAGAGGATCTATGACTTCTGGAAGCACCTCTTTTAGGAGCTTAGATGGTATAGGGTCTAACTTACATGTTGTTGGTTTAGATGATTTAACAAGTTTAAACAATTCTTCCTCTCCTATAGTAGAGAATGAGTAGAACTGTTCCTCAGGAGGTCTATAGTGCGCTGTCTGATGTGATACTGTAGCTGACGGCTGAATAGTTAAAATTTTACCTCTAATAGTATCGATTTTAGAAGTAAAGTAGTTCATAAAGTCATTACCGCTGTGATGTTGGGAAATGTCAAATCAACATTTATTGAGGCTTTATTTTTCGTTAATTTAGCCACTGTATTGAATAAATACCTGGGGTTATGTTTGTTTTCGTCTAAAAGAGAAGAAAAGTAATCTGATATAGCAGTTTTTAATGCTTTTCTGTAGGATAGGTTACTTTCACGCCAAGCAATACGGAATACCTCTAGTTTTGTTTTCCTCCAGCTGCGCTCCATTTTTCGGGCTGCTCTCTTTAGGGTGCAGTTATGCTCATTATGCCATGGTGTCAGAATGGTTTCCTTAACCTTCCTTAAGCGTAAAGGAGCAACTGTATTTAAAATGCTAGAAAAGAGAGAGTCCATAGTTTTTGTTACATCGTCAAGGTGTTCTGAGGTTTTGGATATGTTAAGGAATTCGGATACATCAGGAAGATAACTTAAAAAGCAGTCTTTTGTGGTAGAAGTGATGGTTCTACCATACTTGTAACAAGAAGTAGAATTTACAATTTTGGCTATATTTATGCATTTAGCAGACGCTTTTATCCAAAGCAACTTACAGTGCATTTAGGCTATCAATTTTTACCTATCATGTGTTCCCGGGGTTCAGCTATATGAAATTTGCACAAAACTAAATAATGATCTGAGATATCATCACTTGGCTGCATAATTTCAACACCATCAACATCAATTCCATGTGACAGTATTAAATCTAGAGTATGATTTCGACAATGAGTAGGTCCTGAAATGTGTTGTCTAACCCCAATAGAGTTCAGAATGTCTATAAATGCTGATCCCAATGCATCTTTTCACTATCAACATGGATATTAAAATTACCAACTATTAAAACTTTATCTGCAGCCATAACTAACTTGGATGTAAAATCACCAAACTCTTTAATAAAGTCTGTATGGTTCCCTGGTGGCCTGTATATAGTAGCTAGTACAAACATAACAGGTGATTTATCATTAACATTAGTTTCTCTGGATAATGTTATATGAAGCACCATTACTTCAAATGAGTTATACTTGAAGCCTGCCCTCTGAGAAATCCTGAAAACATTGTTATAAATTGAAGCAACTGAAATTTTCTCTGTCAGCCTAACTATATCCCTGCATTTATCACATTTGAATCCCTCATCACCAACAGAGATAGATAAACTGTAAATGTGCCAAGAGGTGCAAATAACAATAGCAGGAGATGCCATTACTCACCATGCTTGATGAAATATTATGAAATATTATGAAATATTACTGTTGTTTGATGAAGTGGTGAAAAACTGAAGCGAGAGAGAGTAGTAAGAGAGAGGAGAGGAGAAATGAAAACAGCGATAGGTATGAATGAAAATGCTAATGAGAGGCTGCACTGCACTCACAAATTTAAAATAAAAGTGAACGATCAAAATCTATCTGATAAGATTGATCGATAATATCAGAAATATGGTAGGAATTAAGTTATATTTTATCACTTTAAACAACAGAGAGTGATGGTAAGATAACGATTCTAGAGAAAAAAAAACAGCTACACGGACCTACGATCAGCTGCAGCAAGGCTAGCAGGAAGTAGAGAAAACACTGTCCAATGCTGTCTATTACTGATGATCACATTATTTTTCATATGCATCTGTTTACATAAGAGATCACTCGTTTCTCCATCCTGTTCATGTGTGTTTCTGTTCTGGAAGTTTTGTACTCATTCAGAAGATGTGTAATAGTGCCCCCAAGTCGAACAGTGATTTTGACTTTTTCCCCACCATTAACAAGTTATCTCGTCATTTAAAAGACAAGGCTTCGCTGCCAATGACAAGTTTTTAAATCCGTAACAAATTATGGGGAAAAAGATTAAATCACACACAATATGACAACACAGGCGACAGATAATAAAAGATTAAAATGAATTACACCAGTTCAAAAAGAAAGCAAAGCAACACTGTAATTATACAACTTAAACAGTTAATACAAATTCTTTTGAAAAGCTTGTTTAAGGTCAAATTTGAGATTTTGTTCAATTTGATCATGTTTTTCATCCACAGATGACGTTCATCATGCCAATAAGCACACAGAAATAAATACTGGAAGTCATGATTAAACTGTGTATTATAGCAAACTTACAGGATTTTACCATCTTTGATTTTACAATTTTGATCCACATCTTCAAGCACCATTTGTACTAGTCCAGTTCCCAACGTTACCGCTTATCAGTCATCGCTCAATGTTGTAAGAGCATACTTGGACAAAACCCTCCAGTTTCAAAGTTGTCCCTCATCTGTGCTTCGATTACTTTTCTTCTATTTTCCAGCCATGTTCCCATCTTAAGCAGTGCAGACATGGATTTCGTCGCATAAAGAACCATTTGTGTTTGAACTCAGGTTGTTAGGTCATACATACCACAAAATATGAATAGATACCACTTAGTTTCAAAATACTAAATGTAGAATAAATTTGTAATTTTACAGGTTATTACCCCTTTATTCCCCAAACTTAGCATATTATTCCCTTATACCTACACAGAGATACTGTATAGGTACACAATAATTAAAAATAAATAAATAAATAAAATTCACTGTAAATTCTGTTTACTTATGCATTACGTTGTGGGTTGTAATCTAAAGTGAAAGCGAAAGTGATGTGACATTTAGCCAAGTATGATTTGACTCTTACAGCGGAAGACTTTTCTTCCCAAATAAGATAAGAACCATCAGTGACCAATTATTCACACCGCAGACTGAGGATAACTTTACAATGACCGTTGCACACTCTTTCTCCTCCTTCTCTCCACTCTCAGAGATGGACGTTTCCAAACTTATCCTGTCCAATCATCCTACTACTTGTCCACTTGATCCGATCCCCACTCACCTCCTTCAAGCGATCTCTTCTTCAGTCATACCTTCACTTACTCACATTATCAACTCCTCTCTTCACTCTGGAACATTTCCCTCATCATTTAAGCAGGCTCGTGTAAGCCCACTGCTTAAGAAACAATCTCTAAATCCACCGCTTCTAGAAAACTACAGATCCCTTCTGCCATTCATTGCAAAGACACTTGAGTGAGCTATATTCAACCAGCTTTCTATGTTTCTTGTACAGAACAACCTCCTGGACAGCAACCAATCTGGCTTCAAAAGTGGCCACTCAACTGAGACTGCCCTGCTCTCGGTTACTGAAGCCCTGCGATTGGCAAGAGCAGCTTCAAAATCCTCAGTACTCATCTTGCTGGACCTCTCTGCTGCTTTTGACACCGTTAATCACCAGATTCTCCTGTCCACCCTCAGAAAGATGGGCATCTCTGGAACAGCACTCCTGTGGGTTAAGTCCTACCTCTCCAAAAGATCCTTCAGCATGTCTTGGAGGGGTGATGTTTCTAAGTCACAACAACTTGCTACTGGGGTTCCTCAAGGCTCAGTACTTGGACCACTTCTCTTCTCCATCTACATGACATCATTAGGATCTGTCATTCAGAATCACATAGCTTTTCTTATCACTGCTACGCTGATGACACCCAACTCTACTTCTCATTCCAACCAGATGACCCAACAGTAGCTGCTCGCATTTCAGCCTGTCTGAGTGACATTTCTAGCTGGATGAATGACCATCACCTTCAGCTCAACCTTACTAAGACAGAACTGCTGGATTCGTCCACCATAACTTCTTCCAGGACAGCCAGAAACCTAGGATTTGTGATGGATCATCAGTTAAGCTTCACAGACCACATTGCTATAAAGAGCCGGTCCTGCAGATTTGCCTTATACAACATTAGGAAGATTAGACCCCTCCTGTCAGAGCAAGCCACCCAACTTCTTGTCCAAGCTCTTGTTCTCTCCAGACTGGACTATTGTAATGCTCTCCTGGCTCTTCCTGCATGTACTGTCAAGCCTCTGCAACTGATCCAGAATGCAGCAGCGAGGGTTGTCTTCAATGAGCCAAAAAAAGATCATGTTACTCCTTTCCTCATCAGGTTACACTGGCTACCAGTAGCCGCTCGCATCAAATTCAAGGTACTGATGCTTGCCTACAAGACGACCACTGGCACGGCACCAACTTACCTAAACTCACTGGTTATATCTTATGTGCCCTCCAGAAGTTTGCGCTCTGCAAGTGAACGATGCCTGTTGTTGACTGAAATAAAAACAAGGCATATATTACAAAAACGATAACTAACTAAAACTGTAATGTGTGTTTGGCAAAACTAACTAAAATAAAATAAAATTATAGAGTAAATGTCATTAGTTTTCATCTTTGTCAAGGTCTTTCATTTTTTAACACTTTTTTACACGCAGCGTATTCGTTCAGCTGCATATTTGACCAAAAATATAAACTTAACCCAATCCCTACCCCTAAACCTAACCCTACCCATAATGTTTTCTTATCAGCGGGAAATGATAGCTGATTAACATCGGTGTAGAAGCACCTATCCCTGATAGTAAGCCTAAAACAGATATTTCCTGAAAAGTTATATCTCAATTCTGATTGGTTGATTGGAATGTTGAGCAAGGAACACGTTGTACTTGGTGAAATCACGCTCACCACATAGGTATATATTGAAATATTATGAAAAATATTAAAAAGAGAGATGCTTTGTCCAGGTATTTACGCAGCGCCATTTTTATGTCATCCAACTTGTGTTAGGGCACTTGATTTTTCCCAAGGACCCCTCCTTGCTTGATTTTTCTGGAGATCCAGACACACCGGACATAAGAACTGCTCCACTGAAATACAGGATTCTGCCATTTTCCTGCATGTGAGTGATGATATAAAGCTGCAACAGGCCAACACCACATACGTTTTGGTTTCTCTACACTGATTCTTCTTGGTTCTGTGTCTGAGAGACGGAAAAAACAGACGTGTCTTTAAATTCCCAGATAACAGAAATGGCTAGACTTATAACAAATGTAACAGTTAAGAACTATGGTACATTTTCATAAGAGCAAGTCAGAATTGAGACCCATGTGTAAAATAGATTCTATGAATGATGGAAAAACCTGGCCCTCAGATATTCCAAGAGATAAAAAGGTTTGTCAAGACAAACTTTAGGTTGGCTTGAGATTCCCTAGCCTGAAAGTTTAAAGCAGTTGTAAAAGCCTGAAGTTTGAAAATTTAGATAGATTAGATAGATGTTGATAACATGTTTCTATCATGATTAGCATATTTTTTATACCATTGGCCTGTTACTAGCATTTGCTGGCATGATTAGCATGTTACTAGCATGATTAGCAATGTGATAGCATGATTAGCAATGCACTAGCATGATCAGCATGCTGCTAACATGATAAACATGCTACTACCATGTTGCAAGCATAATTAACAAGTAACTAACATGTTGCTAACATGACTAACAAGTGACTAGCATGTCACTAGTATGATTAGCAAGTTACTAGCATGTGACTATCATGTTTCTAGCCTGATTAGCATGTTACTAGCATGTTGCTAGCATAATAAGCATGCTACTAACATGATAATCAAGTGACTAGCATGGTTTTAGCATTTCAAGACTAGCGTTTTAGCACTTGGATTTTTCTAGCATGACTTGCATGTTACTAGCATGTTGCTAGCATGATTAGCAAGTAACTAGCAATTTTGGCAGCATGATCAGCAAGTTACTTGCATGTTGTTAGCATGATTAGCATGTTACTAGCATGTTTCTAACATATTTAACATGCTATTGGCATGTTGTTAGTATGTTTCAAGCACGATTAGCATGTCACTAGGATAGATAGATAGATAGATAGATAGATAGATAGATAGATAGATAGATAGATAGATAGATAGGAAATAATAAATTTAATTAGAAATTTTAGATGTAAATTAATAGATTATATGGTGTTGCTATGTGGTTGCTAGGGTACCCGTGTTGGTTGCTAAGGTGTTAAGATTAAGAGCATGATGAACTGTTAAGGAGTAAGAAATAAACAATATCAATATGAGAAAACTTTAAGTCAGATTGACATGGCATGTTTAATTAGAACACTCTGTCAAACTATAGTCTATAAGCACCTAAATAATATAAAATACATTACCCTATGTAAGCAAGTAAATGTTAACTGTGCTGTTGCTTTATTGCATTTATGATAGCACAACAGACCATTTTACAAACATAAATATATAATAAAACAAACAAATAAATAAACCTTATGAGGGAGTATTACCCAGGACTCCACTGAACAGTTCACAGTTAAATAATAAATAATAACTGCATGACAACAGATGCTGTGATAGATTTCAAAACCCCACATATTAATAATGGCTCCTTGATGCCTGCAAATTATATACAGTCAAATTTCACAACAATAAAATTGTGAGAGAAATCACTGAAATATATTGTTTCCTACCATCTTGTATTTATTTCTGTCCAGTGAATTTGATGTCAAGTATGCACAAAAGTATTTGATAAAAAATTGTGAATCGTAATTAGATACATAGAAATTAAACAATATCTATAAAATATTCCTTAGAAATTCCACAAGTCATATCTATGTCGCTTCCCAGCACACATAAATATATTCCCTGAAGCAGCACTCACCAAAACAGAACTCGACCAATGCTGTATGTGGTATAACTCTAGCAGTTATTATCGCTAGAGGGCGCTATATGCTTATGTAATGTTGGAAACCTGCCTGTTGGTAAAAGAAGCAATGTGCAGTTGGACAGTCAGGCAGGCCGCTGCTGAAAAACTGTTACATTCGTTAGTAACTCACTTGAATCCCTCGAAAATATAAAACAAAAAAAACAAAAGCAGTCATAAGTAGCATAGGTAAATTTGTAGCAATATCCAACAATACATTGTATGGGTCAAAATTATACACTTTTCTTTTATGCCAAAAATCAGGAAATTAATTAAAGTTTATGTTTCATGAAGATATTTTATACATTTCCTTACGTAAATATATTAAAACTTAATTTTTGATTAGTAATATGCTTTTTTAAGGACTTAATTTGAACAACTGTAGGGGAGATTTTCTAAATATTTAGAAATTTTTTTTGTTTGTTTCCTCAGATTCCAGATTTTTAAATAGTTGTATCTCGGACAAATATTGTCCTCCTAACAAATAATGCAAAGCTTATTTATTCAGCTTTCGGATTATGTATAAATCTCAATTTCAAAAAATTGACACTTATGACTGGTTTTGTGGTTCAGGTTCACATATGGCAAAGAGCAGCATGGAAATTCTGCACTTGTTCATTTCTGCACATTTCACATTTCAGTGGTATGACAGTTGGACAAGCATTGATCAGTGTGTGTTTTGTTTTTGTAGTTGTTTTTCTTTCAGAAACAAGGCATGGTTGAATTTGCAATAATTCTTGTGATTGCAAGATCACAAAATTGTGGAGGGATTGCTGGGGAACCAGATTGGTGTAACCTTGGATTAGTATTGTTGTGTTAACCATTAAGAAATTAGGTTTAGGGCTAAAGTCACATGCATCTCTCTACAGTAACAGCTGAAGCAGTTCAGCTCAAACCCTATTAAACTCACCGGAACCAGACATTCGACATTGTCAGCATCATTAGAAACATTCAGACAGATGTGCTGGGGTAAAACTAAGTTGGAACAAAACTGCAGAATATTGTCCCTCTAGGAAAGGGATTGTAGACCCCTGTAACACAACTAGAACCTTTCATTCCCAGACACACACTGACTAGCCAACATAGTGTGATGCATCGCTGGAGAGACCAGCTATTGTGAATAGCTGCTTATTCAGTAGATACAGTTACAATTTCCTCTCAAAGAGCAGCTTTTTGTTTCAGTTGTTTGTAGGAAGTTTCACATATTTTGGTGACCTGTCTAAGAATGGGGCGGTCTGCAGAAATCTGTTTTATATCATGGTCCGGTTAGTCAAGGCATTATCAGCCTTTCTTTTGGGATTCAAATAAAACCCATCTTTTTATGTAATTGACTTTAAAGAATAGTTAACCTTAAATAAATGACATAATGTTCCCATCGTCATTGTCACTGCAAACCAGCACAGCAAGCCAGTGACTAACTATTGATGTTAAAGTAAAGTAATAGAACTAAATAACAGGACCGGAACAGGGTGTATAATTATTTTGCCCACAATTTTAAACATAAAAAAACACAGTGGAAAGAGGCCACAGAAAGAGGCAAAGAACGGGTTTTATATGTGCAGCAGTTATACAGCTCCGGCCAGCAGGCGGCACTGTGAGTCAACAGATTCAACAAACTCTCCTGAGAGACATTAGTGATGCAAAGTCCGATTCATTTCCTGATTCATTGCAATGTTGTATCAGTGAAAAATTCAAATAATTAAAAAAAAACATAAAGTGAAAGCATACTGTTGATTATTGCCATATAATTCACTTAAGTTAATGGTGTTTATGGTCACAGTTTCATTCGCAGATCCTTTATGTCAGATATGACTGACTGACCAATATTGACTAGCCTATGACTTGGATAAGGTTCCTAAAAGTGTGACACCTACAGCACACATTACAGACATTGATGCACAAATGCGGATATGTTCTACATGTCTACAGTATAAAGAATGAGTAAACCTTGATTTCACTTAAGCATCTTTAAATACAAAATGCATGCACAATAAACTATTGTAAAATTTATTTACACCACTCGACAGAAAAGTTTTTGCAGGTTTTAATAAAATGTCAAATAACAAACGTCATAAGCAGTACGCGCCTCAGGCTTGCACCGTATCGTCAACTCACTCCTCAGAATCCTCGGTAAACCTCGGCAAACTTCGACAGTTGTTGAACTGGCTCAATCGGTTCTTTTTGAATTGGACGTGCTATTTCAGCTGTGCATCCTGCGTCCTCAACCTGGATCTAAAGTTTGATTCATTTCGATTTGTGAACCGGCTTGAACGGTTACTTCCTGAGAACCGGCTCAAAAGAACGATTTTTACACAAAAGACCCTTTCACACTGCGATTCTGGAGAATACATGGGTAATGTGTCCCGGCATTTGTTCCCGGGTCTCTAGATTTTGCCCCTTTCACACTGCCAGTGATTAACCGGGAATATGTGCGTGCTTTCAAACACAACTTGTAAAGGTCCCTTAAAGACGTGTGATATCAGGGTGTGACATGTAATGAACGAGTCGAAAACGCTAGGCTCGTTAACTTTCACTGAAGCTGGCGAACGATCTCAGCGTCAACACGGATAGTGAGGAACTAACTGATCTCTGCTTCATTAGAGTTTGCGAAAACTGTAAAAGAGTTGCACGATAACAAGCGTCATCACTATGACACACCCTTTACGGCATTGGTTCTGGCTTTTGTTCACGCAGTGCTTGTTCCGGGACTGAACCCGGCAATGTTACTAGGACCCCGATCCGGGATTGATCCCAGGGATGTGTTTGCATTCACACAGAAGGCGACCCAATTTTCCGAGTCCAACGTGTAGTGTGAAAGGGGCTTATGAGACATCCACCATCAGACTCAGAGATACCCATTACATGGAAAAGGGAATTAACACAAGCACCTTTGTAATGACAGTTGCAATAGTGACGATAATGAAATGTTGTCATAAGACCATGGTCAGTTTTCGTAGGGAAGCGCCCTGTGTAGCACACGTAACGTACATCACGGAGACGCCTATTTCACATCTGCAATACGTATAGTTTTGCTCATCTGCAATACCCTACATCTGCAAGATGACTTTTAAGAATTGCAGGGCTTAAAGTTCTCCAGCACCATGGCAAATCTCTGCGTGCGGAGTTTGGCTGCGAAGAAAAGAAAAAAAAATAGTTGTCCTACATTTAAAAACACTTTCTGATTTCTCATTCGAGTTCATGAGTTCGCCTAACAATGTATGAGAGGAACAGCTTTCACTCTCAACCAAACAAATATTACTAGCCAATCAGAACACGAGAGGCACACAATAGCCTAGTATCCAATGGCAGAGTCGCATGGAAAAGAAGCCTGGGCCTGAAAAATGCTGTGAGCGCAATGGTTAAAGATTTCCATCTAGCTTATAGAAAAGCTATTAAAAAAGCAGTGGAGCTTTGTAAACAGCTCAGAAAAGGTCCTGTTCACACATGATCTCTTACCAGTAATTCACCAGTAAAGATGTGTGAAAGAGGCTAAACTCTTCCTCTGTATATGCGGTGAGTTTGGGTTGCTTAACGTTCATCTGGGAAAACTCACTGGATTTGTAGCATAAATCATTTACACCTATGCCAACGCAGGAGAATACATCAACACATTTCTAAATATGCGATTTATTGTACATCGCGATTTCAGAATAAATGTTTCTTAGTTTGCATGTGGCCAAATATTAAAATGAAATGGGTTTAAATGTTGTTGAATCACATGAAACATCCCCAGGCCTTTGTGCTCTCTGCAGGTATTGTGTATTTAACAGTGTTCAATAAAACCATGTACTTGGTTTTGATACTTTATTTGAGGCTAATTATTATTGCCTCATCGTTACTTTATACATAAATATAGTAATATTAAAATCAGTTTTTTTCCACTTAGTTCTATTTGTATTACTACAAAAACATCAGATTACTCACTTTACATTACATTACTCAAAATAATCAGTAGATTACTTGATTAACAAAATCAGCATTAGTTAAGCTCTAGAATAGTTAAAACATTTCAAAATACAACTGCATTGTTTTACTTTTTGTAAATAAAAAAATGTATATTTTGTAATTTGAAAGTTTCTTAAAGTTTTAAAATATTGTCTTGTTCTAGTGAACCAAGTATCTGTATTTTGTCTTGTATTGTCAAACCCCTATAAGCGTGATAAAGCTCATAATTTTCCAAGTGATATAGCTTTCATTCTTCAGGTCAAATAATATATTCATGAAAAAAAAAACGTTTGAATAAGGAAAGCGTTAACTTCGGCATAGTATCCTTTCAAATGTTAAAATTGCCAAAGTCATTGCATTCTTTGCATGTGCTGCACTTTGTTTGTGCCATTTTGTTTTATTAGTTTATTTATTAGAATTTGAAAAGATAATAACAATATTGATTAATAGGCGAGATCTGATTTTAACCCTTGAAAACCAAAAAAGTAGTGCAAGTCCTTGAAAGTCCTGGAATCTTATTTAGCAGAATCTGTACAAACCCTGTTTAAGTGACCAGTGCTTGGACCAGTTTAATGTTTTAGCTGTTGTTAACTGAACTGTACTACTATTTTAGATTAATTCCCTAGTATTTAATTTACCTTTATTTATTTTGAACAAAACTACTTCAGAAATGTCATGTTTTAGATTGTAGGTCATCTTGTACCCTGTCAAGGACAAAGCTAAGCAGCAAAACTTGATTTCAAAAGCGTCCTAAATGTAACATGTGTTTGCTCCCTTCTCGCTTAATATCCCTCCATTATCTGTAGTCTGAGCCTGTCAAGGACTAATGGCAATGGCAGACACGTTAGTTAGTTTCAAGGAAATTCTTTTATTTTTCTGTTTGTCGAACAACCCTGTGAATGTGTCCGCCCTCGCAAGCCCCAAGCCACGGAAAAAAGTTCAGGCTCAGGTTTTTTTTTTCTTTGCTTTGCTTTGCTTTTTACGGTAAATAAGCATCCCATGCATTCGGTTTAAAATCACTCGATGAATTAGGCTTCACCCTTTCTATTGGTGAGCTTCCCGTTACAACAGTTGGCATGAGAGACATTCTTTATCAAAATCGGGTTGTTCTGAGACCCGTTGCCTGTCCTGTCAGTTTCATTAGAAAGAACGTGATTTAAGTACAGTTTCTACTTGTTTTCGTCCAGTAATCAACCAGCTTTATTAACTCTGTTATTTAGTCATGCCCACTGCATGCAACTGAAGCGCATTTCCACTTAATTATTATAATTTGTAATTAAATGGATTTAGGAAATACTTTTTAGCACATTAAAATCAGGTACTTTTATACGGTTAATAGAGCATATAATAGCCTACGGACAGGCATTTCAAACTGTAATTTGAAATTGGTAACACTTTCGATTAGGGAACACTATCCTCTATAAACTAGTTGCTTATAATCATGCATATTACTAGGATTTGCTGTTTTTTAGGCATTATAAAGCGCGTAATTATGCCTTATTCTGAATGACCATATTTGAGATTTCTCAACCTCTTGCCTAAACATAAGTGCGCTTAGTTAATAGTGACTATGTGTTCACTGATCTAAAGTGTTAATTTAGTTTATTTATTTTTAAATAACACACTGCAAACGACAAGCAAATATTTTATTTCATTTTACTAAAGTGTGCTAAGGAATAACGCAATTCGTTGTGTTTCAACAGTATATATTGAAGCTTATTTAAATGCCTCGATGTACATTTTTTTTCTTAAAATAATACAAAATTAAAACGAAACGATTTGTGAGGGGGGAAAACTGCGTATCCATGGTAGAACAATAAAATGAATTACAAAATGATTTGTAAAAACACCGCAGAATTGACAAGTGTACTTTGTCTTTAAATTCGTGCACTTTATTAACCTTTACATAAGGCTAATAAAATGAATAAAACGTTTTTTAGTTGACAGTAACATTACGAGCACTTTTATGTGTTAGGAATTAAAGGTTATTGCGATATGTATATGTACCCTTTAAATTCATATTTAATATGTTAATTATATTTGCTGTTTTTAAAGATGTAATTTCAGGCTTGGAAAGTCCACGTTCAACTCACGTAAGTGTTGATATTTGACAATGAATAAAAATCTGTTTTATTTTTAGTAAGACATTTTTTATTAGCTGTGTATTATTTTGAGGAAAAAGAATCTACACATGGGCATTTTAAACAAGGTTCAAAATATACACATAGGTATATCTGACCCTGGAGCACAAAACCAGTCATAAGGGTCCATTTTTTTATATTGAGATGTATATATCATATGAAAGCTGAATAAATAATATTTCCATTGATGTCTGGTTTGTTAGGAGGACAATATTTGTCTGAGATGCAACTATTTGAAAATCTGCAATCTGAAGGTGCAAAAAAATCTAAATATTGAGAAAATCACCTTTAAAGTTGTCCGAATGAAGTTCTTAGCAATGCATATTACTAATCAAACATTAAGTTTTGATATATTTACCGTAGGAAATTTACAACAACAACAACAACAACAAAAATATATATATTTAATGGAACATAGTCTTAATATCCTAATGATTTTTTGGCGTAAAAGAGAAATCTATAATTTTGACCCATTCGATGTATTTTTGGCTATTGCTACAAATATACCCCAGCGACTTGAGACTGGTTTTGTGCTCCAGGGTCACATATATATATAAATATACTTACAATACAAAGGCTAAGGGCAAAACTGACGATTAAACATCATTCTTGCACTTGGCTCGTTGATTGGTGTAACGGTAGATGGCGACAGTGCTCTGCGTTTAACTTGCAAAACTCGGTGTGGTTAAGCATAGGCCTTGAGCTGAGCAGTAGGGGTTAATCTGAGTTAACCTCGGCACGCTTGTTGACTTTCTCATATTCAATCTGCTCATTGGTAATACCAATAATCCTAAAATTCATCTAAGAGGTGGCCCCTGCTTTTATTGGACTGTCCCTTATTTCAAGGGAGTCGGGAATTTAACGGGTTTTTGAAAATTGAGGTTTTACTGAAAAATGTGTTGAATTGGAAATTAAATGTATTGAAATGTGTATTTTATTTATTAATTGTATGCCTGATTTAGAGGGCATCAGAGTGCCTATAACGAGGTTTTATAAGTGCGCATATTTCGATCGAGTTAGAAAATCTCTCTGATTATTGATCAGAAATTGGTCAAACTGTGGCTTTCTTCGCTATGTTAGGGTTATATTTTCTTTACAGTAGCAAAATCTTAAATCGTTTATTATCTCCATTGTATTTCTTTTTTCTACGCTACCAGTTTATTTTTACAGCAAGACGCGTTCTTTTCTTTCGAAGAGTGTATTTGAAGGAAGAAGCGAGTTCATCTTTTTTCTAAAAAACACATTTTCACAGACAATTGAGTAAATGAATACACTAAATATTTCCGGTTCAAATATTTTTACCCAAAGAAGCGGAACAGGTTTTGGGTGTTTCGTGTATTGCTGAGGGAAGCGGTAGACTGATTGGAATTATTAGAAGGCTGTAACACAAAATAACTCTTTTAAACATGAATAAGCAATAAATAAATAAATACACGTATTGTTTTTTTTTTGTTTGTTTGTTTTTTTGTTTTTTGTTTTTTTTTGAGAATACATCGTTTTATTGTACTGTACATAACTGTAATTTGTCTACTCGTAAAACTAACAAAAGTGCAATCATTATTATTCTAATACGATTTTCGTAGGCCTCTTTCCTTTTACACATTAGTTAGGCTACCCACAGACCTACACATTCACCCCTAAAAATATAAGAGGTGGAATCACTGAAGAGACGTCAAAAACAAACACACATAAGGTTTAAACAAATAAGATATTTTGCATTCGAGTGAGTTTGTGACATGCATCGATTCCCACGCCATTGAACTCAGATTTCACGGTGTTGCTGAGCGCATTGAAACTAACTAGGTTTAATTTTACTACGACTTCACATGCTCAGTTATTGAGCACCTTCCCCTTTTATCCTCATTGGAAATGTGGTCAAATAATAATAATAATAAAAGACTTGGCTATTGATTATGGACTGGATAAACACCTTTGTTAAACAACGTGTCTCCTCATTTGCAGACGTTTCGAGGTTTTTCCAAAATAGTAAATATATGTCATAATCTCCCCCCCCCCCCCCCCCCCCCAAAAAAAAATAAAAAGCCCAACGCTTTCCCTCCCTATGGAGTCCTCAGTGCCGATCAGTTCATTTCTTCCTTCATAGTTTCTCTCAGTAAATACGGAGAATGTTCCACCGTCCATTGATTGTATTTATTCTTCAGATAACCGTGCATCAAATCGCATAATTTGCGAGTTCAGTCCGTACGTTCGGGTGCATTATTCTTTTTTTGGCTTGTCATAGTTTAAATTACATAACACATGGCTTTACATCTTGACAGACTCCTTGGTGATGCAGCTGCTGATGATAGTAGGATCCACTGCTGGATGGATGAAACGACGTTATACCGTTGAAGTTCAGCACAAAGTCTTTTCTGTCACAGACTGGCGATGAGTGGGACTGGTATCGAGACATTCCTGCTGAGGAAAAAATAAAAACACCATTATCAATATATTGCTAGAATATTGTCATCGTCGAAATTATGCTTAATTGTCTTTACAGCCTTCTTAGAAGTGGAAGCATCAGAGCTTGTTTAGCGCTTTTTTTTTTTTACAGAGAAGTAATATTGTTTTAGGTTGAATATAAGACACGAGTATTCCCAGCTCAGACAATGTATTCTAGTGCTTTCAGCGCCTGGCCAGTATTTGAGGAACAATGAACTCAGTTCAACCAGTATCAAACTTCCTCCCATTTTTTGTTTCAGCGCATTATTAGAATTCTAACAATTATTCACACATATTTCTTATATTAAAACGTCATTTGTGTGGCTAAGACTAAGTGTTTATTTTTTGTTCACCTGGGCTTCATACGAAGCCTCACATTTAAGACAGGCCTGCATTGACTAAACTGAACACAAGTGTAAAATCCTCTTTAGTTTGCATTATTGTCGGGTTTTCAGCTATACTGGCAAAACACATCACTGTTTTTTTAACCTTATGAAATGATGGAAATAAAAAAATACACAAGGCTCACAAAGGCCTTTTGCGTCCCACATCTGCTATTTTCCTAGTTATATTGTGTCTCCAAAGCAGCACTGTATAGGAAAATCAACTCAGAGAGTTTGAGTAATTCTTAATTGCCACGCACAAACTTTAATTCAGAAGTCTAAATGCGCTCTTATCACACGTAACACATGTAGGCCTCTGAAAAAAAAAGATTAAATTTATAGAAATCTGCACTTTCTATAAAAAACGATGGTCCCTAATTGTAAATGGTTATCGACGAACAGGCATTAATGAAATTGCTTCGACAATCTGCACTACGTTATTACATCGAAAAGGGCTAAACTGTAGCTAACACATGATGCCCGCTAAAAACACATTGCCTCCTGTCTACAAACTTGATTTGTGTGCTTAAATTGTAATATTTAGGCAAGCTTTTCGTTTTAAATGAAATCACATTCAAATGTTTTTAAAACAAACAACATCAGCTACATTGATTATTATGTATGGGAAACTAAACTCTAAAAATGCTGTTGTTTTAAACCAACGTTGGGTCACATATGGACTAACCCAGCTGATGGGTTACATTTTTGCATTCATGTTTTAACCCAAAAGTTAAGTAAGTCCATACTTGACCCCGAAGTTACATTGAAACAACCCAGCATTTTTTAGAGATTAGAAATGCCTTCTTAGAGCTGCTAAATCGAGACCCTGTGAGAGTGCGCGCATTAGCAGCTTTATAGCCCACCTGAGATGTCTGCCGACTCTCTGCCGTTGTGATGCAGATAGCCCTGCTCCAGAGAATAAGGCGGCATGCTCGAGTGTAATCCAGAGGAGTTTGGGCTGCTGGAGGCTAGCGGCTGCTGTTTAATGTAAGGAGACACACCTGATGAAGCCCAGTGCGCCGAGGCGGCTCCATACGGCGAGTGGCACTCCAGAGAGCCGCTCATGGCCGGCGGCGAGTGCAGAGGACTGTTGCTGTTTTCTGGGCCGTACTCGCCGTTGGGAGCGACTTGGCATGCCGTCATGTATGTAGAACCCGAGCTGGGCGACATGTGTGAGACATGATGACCTGCTGTGCTGAGGCCATCGTAGCCCGTGTGAACGCCGGGCACAGGGTTGCTCATCATGTCCAGGTTGTAGCTGTTGGTATGGCAGGCCAGGGACGCGGAGGGCGACTGGAAGTCGAAGTTTTGGGGCAGCATCGAAGCGCCGAAGCCGATGCCGTTCATCATGCGGTACATCGGTTTAAGAGCCTGGCATTTCCTTCGGAAGCCACGGGGCCTACGTCGGAAAGAGCCCTCCTCGAACATGAACTCGCTCCCGGGGTCGATGGTCCAATAGTGGCCTTTGCCCGGTCGCCCGAGGCCTTTGGGAAGTTTGATGAAGCACTCGTTGAGAGACAAATTGTGTCTGACGGAATTTTTCCAGCCCTGGTAGGAACCCCTGAAAAACGGGAAACGCGCTTGGAGGAACTGATAGATTTCACTCAGCGTTAACCTTTTGGTCGGAGAGCTCTGTATCGCCATGACTATGAGGGCGATATAGGAGTAAGGCGGCTTTTCGGGGCGCCTCATGCCCGAGTTGGACTTCTTGCCCTTGGTGCCGGTCGCAGCTGTGCTCTCCACCACTGACTGCGTGCTCTGAAGCGCCGAGTGCATGGCACTGGATGCGGGGCTGGATCTGATGGGAGCCGGTGTGTCCAGCTGCTGCTGAGAGCTCTCGGTCGTCATTGCTAAGCCTTGTAGCCCGAAGAAAGCCGGAAGGATGTAAAAAGACGGGTTCAGTCTTCAAAGAATGCGATTCCTGGCTAAAAATACGGGAGAAAACTATGCGTACTCCAAGCAAATCTTTCTTAAAACGCAGTGTCTCTCCGAGGTCAGTGCGCCACAATTGTGCTTCTGGTTGAAGCCACCAGCTGTGTGTCGCCAGGATAGCGACCCCTCCTTAGTCTCTTGGTGGCCATCGCTAAGACTAATCCTTTAAAGAAGGAAACTCAATGCTCCAGAGTCCTCTGGCGCAAAGATGTGCGGCCAAACAAAACGCGACCACCTATCAATTCGTAAATCTCTCTCTGCCCCCTAGATCCCCGCTAAATTCCTACAAGAAATCTCCTCAAACTGCGGAGACCCACCCCTTTTCCATGTCTGGCATGCCTCCAGCTATCGGTCTGGCAGGAGGCTGTGTAGAGTCCGAGCAGAGAGACTCCCCACCTCCCCTCTGACAGCCTAAATACACGCAATAACGCCATTTATCAAGCCTAGTCCGACGGTTCAATCAACAGCGCCACACGCCAAACACCGGGGCGAAGGCTGTCAGAGCTCCAGTAATTAATGGCGTGTTTTGGTGAGAGTTATGGCACTGGAGGACGTAAGGTTGAAATTGAAAAGCACTTCTAGTGTGTTTGACCGTCGAGGGAACAACGTGCGAAGCAAGAGTTCATCGCTTCACCTAGGAGAGAAGAATGCGAGCACGTACGGCAGTGACCTGGTTGAGCATCTTGTCAAGTACGCATGATGGGGGTGGGCGAAAAAAGTCCATCTCCAAGTGTATACAAGTTCTTGTAAAGGGCTGTTCTGGATAAATGATTTTGACATGAGTGGAAGCAGGCTTTTTCCATCAGCCGCTGCGCCAGTGCTCGGATACCACACACAGCGCAGTGTCAGTTTACCATCCCAGACCCCTATCATCCCCCCTGAGAGAGGGACTAATTAATTGTGGAAAGTGAGCTTAATTGGCCATACGAAGAAGTAAAAGAAAGAAAGAAAGAAATCTCCAGTGCAACGCAACATTCGGGATTGTCGTGAAAGAAAAACAACAATAAATGCGCAAAGTCACTTGGTTTTATTTTAAATGTTTAATTTAAAAAATATTATTATTTAAACCATAGCAACCTTGCATGCAAAATAATAATAATAATAATAATAATAATAATAGTTTTTATGATTGCATAATCTAAGTAGTCGGTTCTATTATTAACGAATTTTGTTTTATTATCATTACACGCGTCAATGATTAGGCCTATTTTAAACAATTCTTAGTGCGTGTATATTTATTTGCTCTGTAAACTAATCGATTCTACTACTGTTTACTGGCCTCTTACAGTTTAAACATTAGGCCTGCACAACAGTTGGTCTTTTTTTTTTTTTGGCTTTGTCATGAATACGCGCACTAAAATATACGAACGCAAGCAATGCGAGGACAATATTCACAGCCTCGCCTCATAGGCAGAAACAAGCAGCCTCACATCTTTATCAAAGCCAACAAAAGGATGTGGAGATAAAATCAGCCCTCGTCATAACAATAAAGGTAAAGAAAATAATCGCCCCCGAAATTCCCGGCAACATCAAACCCTGTGTCCCTGCTGCGCTCAGGATGCACGCTTGGCTTAGGAAAGCCGTGCTCGGTGCAGAAGGAAAATACGCGAGAGACTTTGAAGGTTTCTCGTTGCGGGGATAATATTGTTGTACTAGACTGCTGGATTCCTCTACTGTTGTAGGTGACCTTTTGACTAAAGGTGACAAATCGATGTGGACTCTCCGAGTGCGCAGTTGAAGGCGGTGTGTCACTGCTGAGAGCTGGGTGATGCCGATATTAGAGGTTTTTACTCTCCTCGTGACAGGAGGCTCCTCGGGGGACGGATATTTGCAGTTCTGGGCAGAAAATATAAATATTGAATTGCTAAATATATCTGTGTCCGCTCTCGGGGAAACTCTGCGAAGAAAAAAACAAAGCGCCGAGTTCTCGAGGCGCCTCCGAATGACGAATGTTTCTCTCCATCACAAGTCCAACAACTTCAGCAATTGTTTAAATTGCAATCAAACAAATACACTGCGCGATGATAACAAAGATTACGCTCTTTGGGGAATTACTGACGTGGGGATTAATTTTCATCTTCATTTTGATATGAAAAATACAAAAAAGGAAAATAAACAAAATTGAATGCCTATGAAAATGTAATCCACAACATGTTTTATAAATGAGTACCATTTGACCGTGCAAAAGCTCTTGTTTTTGAGATGACACACCTTTGCCTGCTGTTGTGCAGTAGATATTGTACACACATCCTGTAGGCTGCAGTATATCTCTCCAGATGATAGACTCTTGACTCTCATAGATGATGGCAGAGCCGTGCGTCAGTGTGATTGGCGCTAATGACGCTCTCTGACGTCACCTTACACTTCAAACGTAGAAGTGGAGGTTGATTTTTCTTTTCTTTTTGTTTTTCTTTCCTTTTTCTTTTTAGTTTGGCAGGAGGAAGTGGTGTCTAATAAATGATTTAAATTATTTGAATAACATTTGTGACTATAAAAGATAGGGCTACACATATATAACTTAAGTGGGTTATTCTCTTGCACAGGCGAATGTTTATATTCATTTAATTAACTTATTAATTCGTCAATTAATTGTGGATAGGGTGTTATAATTGCTGCTTCTGAAACGGTCCGCTTTTTAGGAAAGTTATCTATTGAGACGTGTCAATTTGGCCAAAAGAAAACTCGGGTAACATAAGATATTAACAAGGATTAATATAGTTACACAGTCCCAAAATATACTACTAATAATAATAATAATAATTCATAAAGTAAATAAAAACGAACGAACGAAAATGTAACAATAGTTATAGAAACTGCTATTATTATTGTAGTAACATTGCGAAATGTTTGACGGGGTTGTTTAAAGGACACGCTATGTTTAAAGCAGAAATAAGGACACTTGGCTCATGTCATCTTATCTTCAGGACCGTGGACAGCTCGTGGAAACATATGGACCTGGGATTTATTTATATATTTTTTTTATAAATATATATATATATATATATATCCACAGCTGCCTCAAACTGAAGCTGCTTTATCTTGTTTTGTTGTCCTTCAGCAAAGTCTCAAACTGCCAGGTTTTCAACGCTTCCTGAACTATTAACACACACATGTTGAGGATGCGGATGCAGGGGAAGTGCGCCCAGACAGAAGGGCATTATGATCACACACCTGCAGGAGCTGCTGTGAAACTCTCTGCTCACTGCAAACATAGCAGGTAGGGCTAATTCAGGATAATTGGGACATTTTTTTTTCTTTTCCAGTCATCTCAATGGGCAAAAAAAAAAGTCTCTATTTTTCTACCTGCTAAATTCTCCTCTACATTATGAGAAAACGGAAACGTGAACGCGCATTCTGTTTGTTTTAGGAATCATATTGTAATTTTAATCAACAATGCTATTTTAAATCACAATAAGCAGCACCGCAGTAATTGGGCAAACATCTATTTGTGAAAATATGAAAAAATAATTTCACAGGATAATGTACTTTAAAACACCTGGCGATGAACTTATTGATTGATAACATTCAATTCGTGATTAATTGTAAAGCATGTTTTATTATTCAATATAAAATGCGCATGCATTTTGTCAGAAAAAAAAATACAATAATTCCAGTTTAGGTGCAGGAGCCTCACTTTCTTTGTAAGAACTCAAAGTGAGCTTGTCTCTTAAATAATTTATCTCCAACAGTATGGAAACAAGATTACATTTACAAGAATCGTTTGAGGCACCAGATTCAACACACTTAAGACAAACACACAAGACTAATAAATACACAGACGACAGCTTAAAACAACGCAACTGCTCAGTAGGACAATACAGCTATTAAATAGCCTAGTTCACAACTTTCACTCCTTGACATTCTGCATAAAACTTTCCCGGACGAACTTTACGCAGACGGATGAAATGTATGTGTCAAGTCACAAGTGCTGAGAAAGTGCCAAAGTTCCCCATCCTAGACCCACACGATATTACGACAGCAAATAGTCGATCTTGAAGGGGTGAAAGCCCGCGGACGCGTGTGGGATCGACAGGCACTCGGATGTCAGCTGGAACGGGAGAAAGTCCCGGTGGTGACGGTAGCTGATGGCGGAGTCCTCTTGGAGTCCAAAGTATCGATGCGCATGCGTTTGGGGAAGAGCCACAGGGGAGCCCCGCATGACATATCCCCCGTGCCAGGTGTCGGCTTTGCGTTCCTCTTTCCTGAAAGGTCGGCTGAGGATGCTGTCAATGGCGAAGGAGCTTGTAAACTTGGCGCTGGAAGGAGGCGTAACTATAGTGTCCACAGCAGGAACTTGGCTCGGCCCCTCTGGCTCCTTGCCCGTTTTTTTGCTGATGCGCTTTCTCCTCCGACGAAACACTCCGTCCGCAAAGGTGTACTCGCTGTGCGGGTTCAGCATCCAGTAGTTGTCCTTCCCCCACGGTCTGGAGGGATCCCGCAGCACCTTGAGAAAGCAGTCGTTGAGAGACAGATTGTGGCGCACTGAGTTCCTCCAGCCGGTGTAGCTGCCTCTAAAAAACGGGAACTTTTTCATGAGGTAGTCATTGATTTCGGCCAAAGTGAGGCGGCCTGTGTTCGAGTCCCGGATGGCCATGGCGATCAGAGCGATGTATGAGTACGGAGGCTTGGGTCTCCGGGTGTAGGGCTTGCCTTTGCTCTCTGCGCCCGGAGGAACAGGTGCGGGACTGTGCGCCACGCAGTCTCCATCCGAGCCCAGCTCTTCCTCCGCGGACATCGGCGACGGGATGCTGCCCTCGGCGTCGCTGCAGAGCTCCGCGGACTTGGAGTCGTAGTGACCCCCGCAGAAAACCTCTAGCTTCATTGGCTGAGCTTGTGACACTTTAACTGTCCAGACGCTTCCGCTGAGTAAGGCTCCTTGAGCAAACACCGGAGAAGGAGAGGTATAATAGCCACGCGGAGCTGTCAAACACAATCCAGCGCGTGAGCGTGACAGGACCTGTACCTGCTCAGATAAGTGCACTTAACATCCCGAGCGCGCGCTCAGCTGGCTAATATAGCCGCTCACCTCTGGGTATGCCTACAGGGGCGTGGCCTGTCTTTAAGTCTTAAAATCACTCTTACAAAAACACACGGATCATGCACACCCTGTTTTGAAATAAAGCGGTCGAGCGTATGTGGACAAACATCAGACAGACTCGTGATTAGTTGTTTTGTTGCTTTGAGCCGAGTGTTGTCACAGCGAGGCGCTTCACCTGCGTCCCTGCTCACCTTTGCTCACCACGCAGAAGAGTTTCACCTCAGGAAAGCAGGTGGCGTGCGTTTATCAGACATGGCATGCCAAACAAAGCTTTACCCACGAGAACAATAGTCCTGGAAATTACATTTAGAGTTAGAGCTGGTTTAATCCTAATAAATCGCAACATATTGTAATCACCTACCAACACTTTATTAGCTGCGTCAATCACATCATATTATGTTTAACATTCCTTAGAGCATTAAACTGTTTAATTACTGCAAAAGAGGACGTTTTAAAAGCATGACTATGCAGTTGTTTAGCATCCCATTTATACATCTGATGAATGTCATTCATGCAGGTTAAACCATATATAAAGGATACAGAGGCACAATTCCAGCATTTAAGGTATATATTTCTTCTAATTTTCAAACTCGAGGTAAGTTGCATCAAATAGTATTTAAACAGTGAATGGACACATTTTGATCTGTGTCACATGCCCAGTGCAGTAAAAACAACTTATATTACAAAAACAAGCAGAATGTGTTTCAGAATTATGATTTGCTTATTCATTATGAAGTTTCTTTTATGTGTTTTGAACACTCAAGTGGTGTCAGAATGTGCCTTTTAAGACTATAAATCAGGAGCAGTGTATCGGATATATGCTTCAATGTCATGACACTCATTTGGGTCTGCAGACTCCGGTAAAGAAAACATATGCATTTCATACATACTGGCTTGAAAAAAAAGAAAAGAAAAGAAAAAGATTTGTTTAACATTTCCTTGTGTTATAATAAAAATATGTCAAGCTTCTGAAATCATACTAATAGCACAATGATGAAAAATCCCTTTAGAAATCCCACAGCTTTAAGGTCAACTTTTTATAGGTCACTTGCTCTGGGGTTAACAAGGTCACATGCTGTAGTTTGTAGTTTTTTATATATATTTTTGTTTTAATTAATTGGGTTTATATTTTCTGCCTCTGTCAATTCAATAGCAAAAATAAATAAATAAAATGATTTTTTTTTTAAATAAATACTAGATTGTTCTATATTCAGGGAGCATTTGATTTCTTTTTAACTCTGATGAACGATGTAGGAAATTACTACATTAACAGTATGATAGATGCACTGTTTTTTTTTTAGTTTTCTCCTAGTATGCAAGAATTGAAATGCATATTTTGCATGGCTCATGCCAATACAATACAAACGTTGACTGCGTGCTGCTTTCCATGAACCTGTCGCACAAACAGAAGATGCAATATTACACTCGCTCCCAGGTTTCATGTGTTGGGTCGCTGTTTCTTGCAGGTTTAACCATATCTCAAATATTTAGATTTGAAGTGCTTTGCAGATATTCATTAATGTGTGAGCAGAGGTTTACCACACACTCCTCACAGTCGACACATTGGATGAAGCAGTAGTTTCCACTGCCCTACTGCGGCCAACCGCATGAACGCTGGTAATTACACCTGCAGTACCTCATTACCAGTTAATCATCTTCCACTGACCGTAAAAAAACAAGTTAAGGGTGTTACGGGGAAAAGGCATGATGCATACAGTCCCTTGCTAATTAATCAATTAAGATAAGTCGCCTATTAAATGTCCACAACATATGATTTAGATCTAACCTTTGTAATTCAAATTCAAAAGGCAAGACTGGTCTATTTAGTGACTAATGTATGATTTCAATTAGATTTAGGAATATCATTTCAAGGATTGCTCTTTTTTTTTTTTTTTTTTAAGCAGTCAGAGCTAATTAAATCAGGCAAATGTAATACATGGATCGCTACAGGAAGAATAGAAAATGTAACACTTGTTTTCGATGAACGCGAGGAACTCTGATTATGAGATTTGCATCAAATCAGGACATTTTATCGAATTGGTCAAAATGTGTAATAAATGCACACCACCTGGTTTTTTACACTTAACCGAAGCCTTTTTTATGTGCTGTAATGAGCATAAGAGTTTGGATCATGTACTGATATTTGAATGCGGTTCATTAAAACTTGGCCTAATTCGTGATGTGAAATGTCAGAGGCAGGGTTATTTTTCTTCCAGCAGTCAGGAATGAATGGGTATTCCTCGATGAACGCCTGGCCTAGCCAAATAAATACAGCACATACTGTGGTCTGTAGCGCTGCGTTCTGCAGGGCAGGTTCAAAAAAAGAAATATGATGGACCAGTGGAGTTACAGGCATGCGCACCCTCTAATTTTCCCCTCCTGTGTTTATATGGTGCTTTCCAGATTGAAATTGTTTCCAGTAATCTGGAGCGCACAACTAACAGAGCCGAGCATAAACAGTCGTGAGTGTAGGCCAGACCTGATGGGCTTTTCTTGAACAATGTGAGTGGAATTAAGAAATTTATCACAACTCAACTCTTCCTATCAGTCTTTAGTCCATGGCTTTGTTCAGATGATCTCCTTTCACACTGATGACAGACAGTAACCTTCAGACTCTGCGATCTTTTAATACTTTTTACATTGTAATCTTCTTCAGATCCATGTCTGTATTATCAAATGAGCATCTCCACACCATTTTGATCCCTCAAAGATAAAAAAAAGAGCACTGAACTCAAATAGTGGTAGAGGAACCACATAACGCTTGTTTATAATCGCTAACAGAAACGGCACATTCACCGTTCAAGCCTGGAGTGATTCTTTCCACACAGTCACATAATAATGAAAATCATCCAGGAACAACCGGAACACAGCATTAACTGCATTAACTATGAAAATGATGTCAAATGTTGTCAAGGTGTGATCAAGCAGAGTTAATGCATGAAGAGAAATTAAACAAATTGAGTAGTTTGGGCATTAATGTCACTGGTGTGGTCACGATGAATTTACCAGGAGACAAACCACTGTCTGCTAAACTAAAATGATTAACAATGCACCCAATTATACTGAAACAGAAACCAGTTAATAAAGCAGGAAAGATCTGGTTGTCTTGAATTGAGGTTAACAGTATTGACATTTTATTGTAACAGCAAAACAGTTCAGTGGTTTTTACCTGCAATGATGCTGATAAAGTCAATAAACAATATTTACTTGAAATATCTCTGAGGAAATGTATATTTTTTGATAATTTGACACACATTCGAATGTCTTCAGTTCTCTGATGTTGATTAATGTTCACATTGCCGTGGTAAACAGGCCAATAAATTATTTCTACCTTTAGTGTTCAAGAGATTTGACTTTTTTATGATTGAAATAACTATTAGCTTGTTATCACCTCACAAACCCACTGCAGTTCTCGTGTTAAACTCAGTTTGGGAAACCCTGGTGTAATGTAACTTTTAATGCATTTGATGCTGATATCCAAAAATGCAATATATTTTCTTCTCTTTGCTTTTTATATCAATATGCTTTGTTTAATGGTATAATCTCAAAAAAAAAAAAATAATAATAAATCTAAAAGTAATTTAAAAAGTAGTCCGATTATATAACATGAAACGAGTAATCTAGATTACATTACTAACTACTGCCTTCATCATGTAATATGTAATCAGATTAACAACTTTACTAACTATTAATTAGCAGCCAATTAGGAGTTTTTTGAGGCAAAAGTCATACTGAGAATTGCTCCTCAAACTAAACTTTACCTGTTAAGCTTTCCTCAATAATGCAGCAGAGTAACACATTTGAAATGGTTATTTGTAAGAGGTTTGGATATTTGGCTTCATATTTTAAAAGCATGCCAATTACAAACGATCACAAGCTTGTCCCTTTACATGCATCCTCTAGAAACAGCCTCATTTAGTTCGCTAAGAAAGAAAACAGGACATTAAAAATGCATTTGCTCGCAACATGAGTAATAAATTATGCTTATTTGTAGTTTTGTATGCATATTACGATGAATAAACATCCTAACAGTTTCCAGATCAGGGCCGGACACAAGCCTTTAATGCCAAGCATAGTTTTCTGCTGCTTTAACACCTATGCATAATTCGTGATACAATGCATTCTTCACATTATTTTTCATCAAGCAAATAATCAGTCATTAGCACTTGTACTTCCATAATTACCTATAAAAGCATGATGGTTGTTTGGAAACGTGGAAAGATTTTAGGCTGGCATTAAAAGTCAAGAAGACTATATTTCAAGTTACAAGGCTTGTTTTGTAGATGATTATCTATAAACACTGTTCTGGGTGAGAATATGTTTTCCCCATTCAGACTAAATCTTCAGATGCAATGAAGAATTCCACTAAGTGGATAAAAATATGATCTAAATATGATGATAAAGAAAGTTTCATTGGATATTAGACTTACTACTAAAATGCAGACATGTGGCGTCTGTCAAAGCACACTTGCTGATTGTATTTCTTGTGTAATTACAGTAAAGGATCAGCAGATGAAGGTGAACAGGGATGAGTGCAGAAACAGGTCTGAACCTGCGGAGCCCATTGTGAATCATCTATTATGGTACTGAGGTCTCTCACCTTGACACATATTAAAAAAAAAACTGGATAAAAACTAGAATACTATGAGACTGGCAATTAAAATAACAGAGAAGTAAGTTACTCAGCAGTGAAGAGCTGAGGATGTGATGCGATGAAGGACACCAGGTTGGTGATTTTGTAAAATCAACTAATGACACATTAAAACATATGAAAACGTCAGGTTTGCAATGAGTTTTTGGTTTTAATGTGTTGTTTTCAGTGTATTTATATAATCTAAATATATCATGGTTATATACAGCAGTGGCAAAAATGAGTACAACACTAGTATTTCCAGCAACTAAAATGGTTTGAAGTCAGTTATTTCTATATTTTGCTGTAGTGTGTCAGTAGGAAGTATCTGTTAACATTTCCAGACATTCATTTTTCCATTGATTGTAATAATGCTCCACACAGAGATCTGATTAGTCTGTCCGGAGTGACAAGAAGAAACAGAACAAACGGAGACCGACTCGATCCAGAAGAACTGTGTCTCCAGGACGCTTCAAGAAACCTGCAAAGCTTCCTGAGAAATTCTGCTCAAGCGACCGAGGAAAAAACGTGTGTCTTGGAGACGTTGCCACAGTTCAGAGTCTGTCTCAGTTTGTTCTGTTTCTTCATGTTCTAAGTACTAAGTTCATTTTAACACACAACGGGGTGGGCAAAATTAATTTGCTATGAGGTTTTGAAAGCAGGCAATATGTAAAATATTACTTCTGACGTGTAAATACACCACATATTCTTATATGCATTTGAAAAATGATGATATTTGCTGTTTAAAATGCTGCAAAATGTGAACTTCATTGCTTGAAGTTCAAATGGTGTTATTTAATATGACTAAGACAGTTTTGATGTTTGTATTGTTGGGCATTTTAAGGCAGTAAGCTCCTGATAGGGATGAACAGGGACACAGCAGCACTGATCCAGTATCAGACACAGCGTGACAGAGACGGGCACACATCCAGAATCACAGCACTCCCCTGCTGGCAGGATCCACGCTAACCTTCCCCCTCCCTCCTCACGCTACTCGTTCTTCTGTCTCAACTTGAAAAAACAGCCAAACAACTTACTCACGCAGGAGGTTTGCACGAGATCCAGCCGTCCCTCCCCCAGATCAGAAAGAGCTAGGGATCGTCCTCAGGTTCAAGATGACAGAAACAACTGCTTTTCTGGTGTTTCATGGTTCAGGAGACATAACTGAGTATCATTTCAGTATAAACAAAATTTGGCTACTTCTGAGAAATAGTAACGGATTACTGGGACAATTATTGTAAGAGCTGTGCAATGGCATGGGAAAGGTCATGGAAGAAATGCTTGAGTTCACACTGAGATCTCAGACTTTTGATGGCGAATCAGAGCACAGTTTGAGATACTGTTGAGATCTTTTGTGAAATTATGTTTTTTTTATGGAGAAACATCTAAGAATTTCACAGAAATCTCAATTTGCTCTCAGTGCAACTATTATTGTTGCTCTCCATATATATATATATATATATATATATGTTATAAGAGATTAAACCTGTGCACATTTTTAGAAAGGTATCGTAAATAGAAGTATCTTAAATGGTATACCCCTTCCACTAATTATTTTCAGACTTAAAAGAAATATTGCTTTATTTATTTATTCATAACTAACTGATTAGCTGACTAACTAACCAACTAATGTGACAATAAAAACAAGCTTAAAGAGATATTTCCACCAAAAATTTAAATTATGTCACCATGGGGTGACATAAGTCGTGGGGAAGTCGTGGGGGAAGTCGTGGCCTAATGGTTAGAGAGTCGGACTCCCAATCGAAAGGTTGTGAGTTCGAGTCTCGGGCCGGCAGGAATTGTGGGTGGGGGGAGTGCATGTACAGTTCTCTCTCCACCTTCAATACCACGACTGAGGTACCCTTGAGCAAGGCATCGAACCCCCAACTGCTCCCCGGGCGCCGCAGCATAAATGGCTGCCCACTGCTCCGGGTGTGTGCTCACAGTGTGTGTGTGTGTGTTCACTGCTCTGTGTGTGTGCACTTCGGATGGGTTAAATGCAGAGCACGAATTCTGAGTATGGGTCACCACACTTGGCTGAATGTCACTTCACTCACTCACTCACTCATTTACTTTGTTTCTGGTTTTCGATCTTCTGTTGTAACCAAATAGTTGCTGGTATCCGTTGACTTCCATAATATTTTTATTCTATGAAAGTCAATGGCTACCATCAACTGTTTGGTTACCAACATTCTTCAAAATATCTTCTTTTGTGTTCAATTGGGAAAAAGGAATTCATACTGGTTGGAGCAATTTGTAAATTACGGAATTTTCATTTTTGGGTGAACTGTCCCTTTATTTCAAGATACATTCACAAGAAACATAGCTATATTTTGGCTGGAAAATAATAACAAAACCATTTTTTTCAGTGCATTTTCAAATTTGTATTTTCCATGTGTGAATTTACTAGAACATAATGTACCAAGAGTGGATAAAGTCACTAAATATTAGAAGGTAATAGCCCTGTGTGCTTGTCTAATGTCAGTTATGATCTGTTCTGTACATCTGAACACACACCGAGCTGAAATACTGCTTCTGCCCTTGCCCTGTCTTGAGCATTTGACTCTTGCATTTCAGTGGAAGTTTTAGATTCACAGCCAGTCACCATTTAAACACACACACACACACACACACACACACACACACAGATCTTGAAGTCAGAGGATTGTAGTGTTTTATTTGTTCGCTCTACTTGTCAACGTTAGATCTGCCCCGTGTGAGATATGTGGAACAAGCCGTGACAGGCCAGGATCTGCAGAGACGAGTGTGAAACAGGAGAGCTTTAAAGCAGCTGATTGTATAATGACTCTCTTAACAAAAGCGCTAATAGTTTACTTCTTGACTGACATTTGCAAGCTGGTATGCAGAGCTGTTGAGCGGCCGTCTAGCTATAGTGTAAAAATACAAATGCAGTTCATTGAATGTTGCACAGCGACTCAACAGTGACTTGTAAAGTTGATATATATACGGTATATATGTATGTATGAGGTAGAAAGTCAGAGACACACTGTTAACCTGTTATAGTTGTTAGGTGATAACTTACTTCAATTCTATCTAATGTAAATTCTATCATCTGAAATTAGTAAGCCCTTAAAAATGTTGATCAATTAAAAAAAGAAAGAAAAAAAGTTATCCTACATTTACAGTAAAAGTGACGCTTGCTTTACACCATTATTGATCTAGCATTTTCTTTCAAATAAAATATAGCACATAAAGAAATATAATAGGCCTATCATGAAAAAAGAAATACAGCTTGCTTGGTGGGCAGACTACAAAGATTTGTGCTTTTTAAACTTCATATTATTGATTTATGATATTTGATTCTGTGTTAATCACAGGTACTGTGAGGTAGGTTAAATCTGCAATACTGCAAAATAATAAATTCCTAATCTGTAATTTTGCCTTATTTAGTAATTGCCTTTTAGTAATATATATATATATATATATATATATATATATATATATATATATATATATATATATATATATTCATAGATTTTAAGGTAATATATCGCACCTCTTCCACTAATTGTTTTCATGCTTAAAATATGTTTTTATTTGTTAATTTGTTTGTTTAAATGCTGAATAAGATTTATTTTAATGCCTTTTATTTTTGATGCTTTTTTATGTGTGAATTTACTGTAATGTAATAATACGGTAAAAAAAAAAAATTCTTTATCTTTTTTTTTTTTTTTTTTTTAGGGTCCTACATTAATTACATATATAGCGAAAAAGAAAAAAAAGTTAAATGTGCAATACTTGAATTTAATCTCAAAAGGGAAGCTAGGCTCTTTATACAGTCTGAATAATTTTCACACTGTTACAGCCCTAATTAACATCACCCTACTTATATAAAAATGATACAAATAACAATAAACCACATTATAAGTTGTGATATTGCACTTAATATTGTTCCACTGCATCCTACAACCATCATCACTCATCATCACGATACTCGTGTGTTGTGGGTTGCCAGGCTGTTGCAGTGTGGTTGCTAAGCACTTGTTTAATTTTAACATGCAATAACTGCAGTGCAATGCAACAAGTACCACAATAATCTCAGTCAGTCTTAATTTTTTTTTTTTTCTGTAAAAGTCAAGTTGAATCCAGATTCACAGTGACATTTTGCACTTTTATTTATGTGTGCAACTTTCATAACGAAACCCAGTAAAGACAGCAATTACAGCTGGCACAGAAATGAAGGAGGGAACGCAGTGCTTTTCCTCACCTGCACATGAACTTGGTTTCTCGCCATCTTAATTGATGGTACCGGTGCATTTTTGCTTCCACCTGCTCTGGCAGGTTGTTTACCGCAGCCCTGAGGTGAAGACAACACAACCAAAATAGAAACTTCGGCAGGCAGCAGCCTGCTCCTCACAAAGCCGTCCAGGTTATTTACAGCATCGCCATTTATTTAGAGTTGAAAGGTTCATTTGCAGCGAAGCCACAATTAAGAAAAAACCTAACGTGTTTGACAAACAGGCGATTTGAATAACACCAAACTGCAATTGCCAGAGTCAAGTGTTTTATCTGATGTGATGTTTCTTTGACTGGGCCACTTCTGTCCAATTCTTCTGGAGATCCATTGTGTTCAGAGGGCAAAGCCAACCTTGGTGACCTGGTGAACGTTGATAGGTTCACGCTGGTTTGCATACAGTTGTCTGGAAGCCGAAGTGTCACAATGTCAACCATTATGGCAAAATCGAAGTGCACGGTTTGCGATGATAGTACCAACAATCTTATCTCGCTCCCAAAACCACGGCAGCTTATGCAATGTCAATTACATTCAAATACACAGTTAAGGGAAGCTAATGCAAAGCAGAACGCTTGTTTTCTGTCTGCTCTGTGAATGATCTCATTGAAAATCTCTGGGACTTCCAAACATATTTTCATGTATCACTGATAACCTGCGGGAGAAGCGCTACAGCCAAGAACTATCAAAGCAAACGACATGAATTCTGATAATAATGTCATCAAATCCATTCACACTGGCTCGATTTTCACCACTGGATCATAATTCATTTAACTTTCTCCACAACGGTCTAATATTTGAATTCCAGTTTTATTTTAAAATTTAATTTTAGCATTAACTCAACTCAAAACCATAAATAATCTCCTCCTTACTCAAATTACCCAAAAGTAGTCAAATAATGGTTCAGAAACAGAAACAAATAATGGTCCTATTCTGTTGGGTTTTATCAATGCTATATCATGACCAATTCATACTTATTTTATGTTTTGATTAATTCGTATGAATTCGTAGAACCTCACTCGTACAATTTTGTATGATTTGTCTATACCCCAGTGATGGGTAGGTTTAGGGTTGGGGTTAGGTGTTGATCATTTACTTTTGACTAAATTCATATGAATTGTGCAGCTCGTAAAATGCATTCAATTTAGCACAAATTAGCCACCTCGTAAAATATGTATGAATTGCTGTGAGATCAGGCTGGTTTTATTAACAAGTGCTTTGAAAGATTTTCACAGCAGATCCTATCTAGAGTACATTAACTTCTTCATCTCAGTTTGTGCAGCCACATTTTCATAAGATCTAGTGTTTTTTTAGAAGACTGCATGACATTTATTGTGAGTTAAGTGGATATAGTAAATTCCATAATTCAGTTTGTGCCCAGTGTTGGGGAAAATGCATTATAAGTGATGCGAGTTACATAATCAGATTACTTTTTTAAAAAAACTGAGAAAAAAAAGTATTGCATTATCTTTTCATTTACAAGAAAATATATTTCTTGTAAATCTTGTAAATATCTTTCTTGAGTTACTCTTTCAAATAGGTACCACCAGTTAAACAACTATAGATGAACATTTTCTCTTTTTTTTTTACGTTTTTGAAGAGTGGTGAACTTTCTTCTTTCCTATTCTTAATACCATCCTGAATGACAGCACAGCTGAAAGGTTTGATTAAAGTATTATTAATCATATAATTTAATTTCTTTATTTATATTAAAGGAATAGTCCACCCCAAAATGAAAATTGTGTCATTAATCACTTACCCCAATGTTGTTCTTAACCCATAAAAGACTCGATCGTCTTCAGAATTTACAATTTAAAACACAATTTAAGATATTTTGGATGAAAACCGGGAGGCTTATGACTGTCCCATAGACTGCCAAGTAAGTTACACTGTCAATGTCCAGAAAAGTATGAAAGACATCGTCAGAATAGTCCACCTGCCATCAGTGGTTCAACCGTAACGTTATGAAGCAACGAGAATACATTCTGTACTCGAAGAAAACAATAATACTAGCTTTATTCAACAATTCCTTTGTCAACAGTCTCCTCTGTGTCTCTCCACATCACTCAAACTGCCTACGCTCTTCTGTGTCAGCCGCGCCACAAGGATGCGCTGTTTCTACATGTATTCATTCTTTGATTTGAAAGAAAACAGCGAATAAGCTTTTGCGGGTTTGGAAAGACATTTTCATTTTGGGGTGGAGTATCCCTTTAAATTAATTACCATAAGATCAGCTGATCTGCTGACAATGTGCACAATAAAGGACACAGATGCAGATCATTTTCGTAATGACCAAGGCAACATACCAAGAACAGGGTTGTTCGTAAATCTGATTCTAAAGGGGTGTTTACACAACATTGTTTTCAACTAAAAACTGAAAACTTTTTTTGTATTTTCGCCGTCCATTTATACAACTGAATGCAATTTTTAAAAAAAAACAATACTGATATCACTTCTGTGTAAACAACCAAAATGCTCATTTGTGTTTGTGAGTTACCAAAAAGAAGTATTCTTCAAGTTTTATTACGCACATTTGAGTAAAGTTCAAGTACATTTTTAAGTATATTTAGTAAGTATACAAATATCAATGTTCTAGTAGTATATTTGTAAGTGTACTATTTGAATACTCCTTGGGACTAAATTGGACAACTTTCTAGTATATAAAAGTATATTTTTAAGTATACTTTAAGTTTAACAGTAGTAAACTTTGAGTACAAAACTAGTTTACATATCTGCCTTTAGTTTTTACTGCAACTATACTAAACACCACAAAGCTTGACAGTCATTACCTCTTCATGGGTCGACATTTTATTCCACAACATTACACAGTTTTGATGTCTGATCGTGTTAGATTACGTGTGAAAGAATCTTTTGTTTTGGTTTCTTCTTCGCTTGTGTTTTGAAAATGCTGTACAAATGTGTATTAGCACCCCCTACTGGATAACAATGAAATCATGGATTCCCGGAGCACAAGTATATAACTCAGATATATTTAGACTTTTCTAGACTAGTCAAGTATACTTAAATGTAATTTTAATCTAGATCTGTGTTAACAGGGATTGTTTTGACAATGTTCATGTCTTTATGCAAAACTTAAAAAAAATATATATAAAAAATTCAAAGGAAAAACATTTAATTTTTAGTCTTTCATTGTCGTGTATCTACAAAAACGTGAAACTCCTACAAATGCATACGCAGTATTACAATGTTAATCCTCACTGCGTGTTTTTAGTAAATCCTGGCAGTAGTTTTTAAAAGCCAAAATAAGGTTTGTGTGGGAGCAGGCTGTTAGTAAATCTGGCCTGAAGTGATTTACAAGAAGTGCGTTTTACAAGAAAATCCTCAAATTTCATCTTTAATTCAAAGTTACATGTTCTGTCTTTGTGATTATTTGTGAAATGTATCGAAAACCATTTCAAAGTATATATATATATTTTTTTTTTTAATTATTATTATTTTTACAGTCTAACAGCTTTGCGTTCCTGGCCTAGTGCAACTATTTTAGATCTGAAGCGCAAAAA
The DNA here is from genome assembly GCF_963082965.1 of Carassius carassius. Classification (NCBI taxonomy): domain Eukaryota; kingdom Metazoa; phylum Chordata; class Actinopteri; order Cypriniformes; family Cyprinidae; genus Carassius; species Carassius carassius. The sequence continues at coordinate 32,271,243 of NC_081774.1, forward strand.
CCAAAGTCATCAGAGTAAACAGTTACACCCTTCACATGCCAACGTAGCCCTCAAAATTTGAAAGATGACTATTTTTGTTGCTATGTTTGTGCAGTTGTCAATCACAGTCAAAAGCAGAGTCGCTGAATCTGACCGCAAAGCATTGCCGGGTGAAACTGACGCTCGAAGTATCGGGCTCGAGTCGGGGGTGTCAGCAGGGCCGGTCTTGTCTGGGTGCTGCTCCTCTTGTTTGGCCCCGGGCTTCTTTCGTGCAGACTCAACTGGGATCCCCTGCAGGTGAAGGCGGCTTAGATAATATCACAGTTACTACATGCAGAACCTGTTTGGGTTATTTTCAGAACGCGAGGGGAGGGAGAAGCACTAAACAAAAAATGCAGCCGCAGCAACAAAGAGGCCTGCGTGCAAACGGTGTCAGGAACTCCCTTCAGGTGAGCGCGGAAACATGGGCTTTGCACGAAACGGCCACATGCGTAGAAACAGTTCAAAGGTTCACACTTCGCTAGCGAGATGTCTTATAAAAACACGAGTCAATCGCGGGGCATGTTTCGTAACTCCGATCAAGATTGCCAAGCTGTTGCTTTTATTGTATGCATATTTGAGCATTGTTTGTTGTCGTCTTTGGCGGGTTTGGACCTGCTTGACCCAGTCACTCACCACCTTATTACGTCATCTATTTTTACGATCACGTTAAAGGAAGAATCACGCAGAGCCCCCCTTTCTCAGTTTCTTTAACAGACAGCCTCCCTGTCACAACAAATTTAGATAAGTGAAAAACAGGAGTGAATTATGACATTTGAGATATCGCTCAATGGGGGAAATCGAGTCGTTGTTTAGCCTCTCGACTGCAGAAAGTCGAGCCACTAGGAGAGGACGGCTGCGTGTCTGCCGCGGGCTTTCGTAAACAGAGTTCGCTGGTGGTCCGAGCAGATGTCTGATGAGAGGGAGGCAGGGGTTTGATCAATGGGAGCGCGTTCGCCATGATGCAATCAAAGCTGACAGGCCCTTTAACAATATTTATATCCTCTCCTCATGCTGACTGCAGCCAGGTCCGTGTTTAAAACTGAAGTGTCACTTCTGCGCCACTGGCATCAGCCAAGCAGAACTACAAAATAATAATAATAATAAAAATAAATAAAAACACTAACGTCTTAAAAGAGGAGTCCTGAACAAGCAATCCAGTGAGAATGGATTGCATTAAGAGTTGTACCAGTTCTTATTTAATATTACATATGACAGGAACAAAAAGTATTGCATTTACTGTAAAATACAAAGAGGACAGGGCAATGAATCCGAAAATGGTTAGATCCCACTAACTAACCACTAGGCCAAAAAAAGAGGGCTTGTCAGTGTCAAAATGATTGAGATGCCAATTAGATCAAAGAAAGCGGGTTTCTTTGATTGCAGTGATTTGGTCATAGTGGTGAACAGGTTTGTGAGGTAAGAATAGCTAAACATTTAGTGTTTAATCATAGAAATATTAAAGACCCGTGCTGGGTAGATTACTTACAAAGTCTGTTATGGATTCCAAATTGCATGACAAAAACTGTAATTAGTAATGTAATCTAGAACATTACATATTTTAGGTAATATAATCTCAGACTACTTTTCGATTACTTCTGCTGTAGATTACTTTTGAACTAACTCATTAATCACATTGATTTAAATAGGATAATCTACCATATGGCTAATAAAAAAAATCAAAGACAATAAAAATATATTCCTTTTGTTGTTATTAACAACATGAAGTGCATTACACATTACATTAGACCAAGTTTTCCCAAACTGACATTCATGAAGGAACTACAGGAGGTTGCAATTTAATACATTTATTAAAACATAAATATGTAAATTAAAATACATTATTTTAAAATATCAACAATCAAAATAAAAACTTACAAAAAAATGTAATATTTATTTGTTTACCTGCATGTGATCATTAACCCACGTCAGAAAACCTTCAACATGCAAATGTGTTTCTTAATTATTACAATATTACCTTAAGATTTCAGAGGATACTTCAAGTAATTATTTGAGTTGAAAGGTTTGGCTGATGGAAAAAGCATTACATGTAAATTAGAAATTTGACATTTTAATGCTTTTGAAAGATTAAAACCTTCCGAAGACATACAGAACTAAACATGATTAAATAAGCCACTGAGTGATAATTCAAATAAACATCCATGTGTTCGTCAGTAGTTGATGCAACATTAAAATGTTGAAAAAAAAAAAACGTTTTAATTATTAGTTTAAGTCCAGTGCTCAAATGTGCGGCCTCTCAAAATTCTGTGTAACTATAGTCATTCTACATACAGAGGCCTCTTGAAATTATATTTACAGGACTGTACAGTATTGAGAGGACGAGGAAATGGGATCCTAAAATAGTTAGATCACACTAACCACTAGACCATGATTTCCAAATGATTAGCATTTTTCAGAAATGAGTCGTATTGTTTTAAATAGTGTAATCTAAAAATTATACAAAACCATTTATTTGTATAACACTTCTCACAATACCCATTTTGTTTAAGCAGCATTACAGAAAATCAAGATGTTAATGTTCATTATATCCTAATATTTTCATGCCTTGAAAAAAACTTTAAAGTAGACTAAGTAACTTTAGAGTAAGGACATTATATCATGTGTCAGCGTGTCTCTATTTTCTGGTCTTCATCTGTGCTGTGGAACATGCTGCATGCTTAGATGTTTACATAAGAGTGTCAAATATCCATTAGTGAAGACATGCTGTGCACGCCGACGCTGATGATTATAAATGAGGGGTGTTTCCCTTTCAATCATTGGACGTCTGTCTTTCTCTGTCTCTCAACATATTTATAGACTCACACAAGACAGTAAGTGCAACGCAGTAATTAGAAATGGCCAAAATGACACACAAAATATCTGATATTCTTGATGCTGCTCTGTTTGATGTCAGGATGAGAAGAAGCTTAAAGAGTTACATTTTTAATTTAAAACGCTCGTCAAAATGATTGAGAGGCCAAATGTTTGCAGAAACCAAATAGCAATTCCAGAGCAATGACTGAGCTCTGAAAGAGTGTGAGAAGTAGCTAAACTTTCAGAATTACAATACAAATATAAATGTTTAATGAGAGTAATATTAGATAAACAACAGTCAAGCCAAGTGATACAAAGTATTTTGTTATCGTTAGTACAGTGTTGTTTTGTTTTGATTTGTTTTGTTTTATTTTGTTTTGTTTTGTTTTGTTTTGGTTTGGTCAAATTTTGAACTGAGAAGTATTTATTGTTTATGTGGTCCGTGTCATGTATTTAGTTGAATGTGATAGAACAAGACGACCTATTTTCATCCAATTTGACCATCGATTAAGAGATTAATATGTAGGTGAACTGGCAAAAATGTATAATTGTTTTCACTATGAATCATAATCCATGATTTCTTTTTAAGGTTGAATTTTTTAAACATTTTTTTCAAGTAACTAGTAAGCAGTATACACTAGTAGGTACAACAGCTAATATAAGTAAATAATTCAAGCATATTAAAGATGAGTAAACAGTCTGAACAAAGAAGAATGACAAGCAAAGAACAAAGATACAAATGAAGTCAACTACACATTTTCAGCTAAGTATGTTTAACAGTATTTACCGTAGGTTAGAAATACTACAGAAACTGAACACATTTCAAATAAAATACTGAATGAGTGAAATACACATCATGTAAAGAGTGCATATTTTGGAGCAAAAAATATTATTTGCAAGTGATTCAACTTTTTCTTTATTCCCCTAAATTCCTCAAAATACTTCAAATCCTTAATGCCAAAAATGGTTAGCACTGCATCTAAAGTCAACCCTTATATGTAAACAAGTGTCCTTATTTCCTTATTCTGTATTTGTTTACTTCAGTGCATCAGTGGGACTCTCCTTCATCTGGCGTTCCTGATGTCTGTGACTCATCTTCAACGCATGGCATGAATTATCGTTTGGCCTGTTTGCTTTTAGAGACTGTGGGTGATTTCCTCGAAATGACACCTTCGGTTGTTTATCTGTTCTTGTGCTGAGATTTTATGGACAGGCAGCTAAACATAATGGCTTGATTTTACTCTCTTTCCAGCTCTTCCTGACAATATTTACAGTAGCCTTTTAGTAGTTTACATGATAGGATTTAAATAGTTTACATGCATTTTTAGTACTTCAGTACATGCAGTCAAGGTCACAAGCTTATATCTGCCAAAATACTTCTACTTCAGCTGAGATTTTTTTTGTATGTTTCATATAAAGAGTCTCAGAACAGGATTTTTGTTGAACTCAGAGTAGTGGTTTTTGTTGGCCCTTTTAAGCGGTCTTTTCGTACATCTGCTTGTGTCTAATGCCGTGATTCATCTCGTGTGTATTTGGGTTTCCCACCTGAACTGTGTCATATTACGGTCTTTTGTCAGTCGCCCATTACATGCATCTAAAAATAGGCAGTAACTGTATATGTGGCCACCGATGGCCCCCACCCAGTCCACATTAACCATCTAATAAGCTCAAATGATTTATGGCTGGCTTTTATGTCAGGCAGGGCTTTGACGTCAAAACGGACGTCAGTATGAGGAATGCAACCACACAGGTAATGGATTTCACGTTCGGCTTTAGTCCTGTAAACTCTCACCTGGGTGTTGACATTAGATCAGGTTTATGGACAGGCTTTTTATAACATTACAGTTGGACGAGGTTTTATAAGGCTTTGCAAAAGCTTTATTGACTTATCGGCTTGTCCTATTCAGTTTTTATGTCTCTGGGCGTTATTGTATTATGTACACATGATGCTATTGTAACAAGATATGTTTTGTTTAATGTAAAGTGTTTACCAGCATCTGTATGAACTGTTACAAAACCTTCACGGTAAAAAAAAAAGGGATTCATCGAAAAAATATTATTGGACTGCATTTTGAAAAACTTGCTATATGTTTGTAATTATTTCTGAAATTTACTAGCAATTTCTAAGTTAAAATACCTTTGAATCCACAACAGTTTTTTTTTAGTGTAATAATATTCATAAGCCACCCCTTAAATTGCTGAAAAAGTCTACATAAAAGTATGTGTATTTATTTATTTATTTATTTTAGTACTCTCAATCGATTAATTGCAATTAATCGCATCCAATATTAAAGTTTTTATTTACATAGCATATATGTGTGTACTGTGTATATTTATTACGCATATATATATATATATATATATATATATATATATATATATATATATATATATATATATATATATATATATATATATATATATATACACACACACACACAAACACACGCACACACATACAGTATATATTTTGAAAATATTTACATGTATTTTCATGCATATATTCATATAATTTATATTATATAAAAAATATATTTAATATATAAAAGTAACATTTGTCTTAGATGTAAACAAGCATGGGTGTGTATTTATATATACATAATAAATGTACACAGTGCTCACATATACTATGCAAATAAAATATATGCACTTTTTTTTTTTATTTATTTTTTTAAACGTTTATTTTGGATGTGATTAATCGCGATTAATCGATTGACAGCACTAATTAATTTATTTATAATCCTTGTTTTTTTGTTAGCTACATGAAAATGCTAAGTCCATGAACTATGCCCCAGCCAGCAATGACATGTGGGGCCCAGATGGGTTAAGTACGGGTTCCATAGTTACTGTGTGGGCATGGGCTTTGGCTGGGTGAAATCAGCGGGTCCCATGTAGGTTTTGTAGTATGAGTCCCACATAGGAAGCCCATATGAGCTGATTACATGGGCCCCACAAGGGACAGGCATGGGCCAATTGGGCATGGGTTTGAACTGAGAACACATATATGGGTCCTGCATAGCATATTTATGGGCAAAGTGGGCATGGGTTTGATCTGGGAATGCAAATATGGGTCCTGCATGGTGCATTTATGGGCCAAGTGGCCATGGGTTTGAACTGGGAACACATATATGGGTCCTGGATTGGCATATTTATGTGCTAAGTTGGGTTTGAACTGAGAACACATGGGTCCTGCATGGCAGAGGCGCAAAGTAACTATGTAGGCCTATTGAGTTATGTAATTACTTACTGTACAATTTTTAGTAACTTTAGTAACTCTGCATGTAGGCTAATCAAGCATGTTGAGATTGAGTAATTGTAACTCAATACATTTCAAGTCACGCTAGTCACCAAAGAACAAACATTGCATATATGTAGATCTTTTGCAGAAACAATCCATCAGTCATTTTTATTAGTCGTGCAGAAAATGAAAAATGTAACTTCGCAAAAATGTAAAAAACATCAAAATAGGTCAAAGTTTACGCTGTGTTGAATTATGCTGATTAGTGGAATCTCAGAAAGGTTGCAGGCCTACCGTAACACTTCAAATAATAGCCCAGACCCAGACGCCTGTCCCTTGGGGCAGAAACACATATTTAGACAACTAATGTAGGGATGCTCAATATTATCGGCCGATATTGGCTTTAAAATTCAATATCGGTAAATATCGGTACCGGTTTAAAGATCCTTACAGAGCCCACTTTAAGCCCATAGGGGCATTCACGGTTGAATCCTGGTGCAAGCCCACTTTAAACCCCTTTAGGCAGGTGGGGCCCAAATGAATCTGACATGAATTACCCAGACAAACATAAGACCCTTACAGGTCCCACTTAAAACCCATCTTGGCATCCACGGCTGGCCCCCGTGTGGATCCTGGGTGCAAGCCCATTTTAAACGGCCTTTAAGCAGGTGGGGCCCAAATGGGTCTGTCATGAATTGGCCGGTTAAGATCCCACAAAACACCCTTATAGATCCCTTTTAAAGCCCATCTGGACCTCCACGGCTGGATCCTGGGTGCAAACCCACTTTAGACCCATTTGGGCAGGTGGGGCCCAAATCGGTCTGACATGAATTGCCCAATTAAGACCCATGCAGTACCCTTACAGGTCCCACTTTTAGTACGTCCGGGTATTCCACGGCTTGCCCCAATGTGGATCACGGGTGCAAGCCCATAATGGGGCCCACATTTATCACCGATGAAGCCCTCATCTGGGCCCCATGTGGTTCTATGCAACCAAGATATGTGAAATTCTACAATGCTGCAAGTTACTGTAGTTAGTCCTGTCTGGTTTGGCAATTAACTAATCTCAGTGTTTCTGGAGGAATGTTCTGGATTCCCGAACAGGACAGACGTTAATACACGAATGTGGAGGTAATAGATGGAGGTACATACTGAAGCACAGGTGGGAATTCAATGCCAAGGGCGTTTCTGAAGCGCCCCTCACAAACAGCTCTGATTTCAGCATTACAAAGACAGCGAGGCTACAGAGACGACAGCGTAACAACAGCCTCTTTATTTCCGCTTGTGTATTAGGATGGGCCACTATGTAAACAGAAGATTATCACATCCCAGCCAAATCATAAATATCTTTTAGAAAGGCACAAGTAAGAATTCTACTTGAAATATTGTCTGTAATTTTCAAAGGAACACCTCTCGCGACTGAAAACAGTGTAAATGGAAATAAGTGGTGTAATCTAGTGTTTCTTTATCATTTCAATTTTAGGGTGTGTTAATTAAATAAATAGCCAATCAAACTAAGATCAAAGCCATCTTACAAAGCCAAGTCATTACATGGTATTTGCCAAGCGTTCATAAAAAAAAAAAAAAAAATACTAATAATAAAAAAAGAGGTCAGACTAGTTTGGGCACCAGTTCTCACTATTAATAATGGCATTTGCCTCAATAAACTCCTAATTTTCTTCTTATTAATAGTAAGAAAGGTCGTTTTTAACGGGATCTAACATATGCTCATGCAGAATAAGACTTTAATGTTTACTTTATAAGTACTAATAAACAACCAATATGCTAGTAATATGCATGCTAACAAGCAACTAGTTATTAAAAAAATAAAGTGTTTCCAAAAAAATATATACCAAAAATATGTAATAATAATGAAAAACAAAACATCCAAGTGTTTAGTACGCAGAACTGGCAGAATACTTTTCTAAACATAGAAAAAGGCAGACTTTTTCCATTTTATACAGGATTTCCATCAAATACAGTTAATTTAAACATACATTATTTTTTTTTATCAAAATGCTGACAATCTCGTCAGTTTCATTAAGCAACACAAGCATTGCAATATATGGGTGCCAATGGGGAGTCCAAACGGCTGATAAAAACATCACAATAATAATCCACACCACTCCAGTCCATCAGTTAACATTTTGAGAAGACAAAATATGCATGTTTGCAAGAAACAAATTCATTATTAAGATGTTTTTAACTAACAACCATTGCTTTTGGCTCAAATTGGAGTTCATAATTCATAATAACACTTCCTCCAGTGAAAAAATGGCCAGAAATCTGCACACATCAAGCACTGTTTACAAGCCAAAACAGCTCTAAACAAATATGTGGCTGGATTTTGATGTGAAAGACGTCAGGAGATGCACTTTTTTCAATGGAGGAAGCGTTATCATGGATTATGGACTCGGATTTTAGCCAAAAGCAATGGTTTAGCATTAAAAATGGCATAATGATATAAAAAATAGCTTTTGTCTTCTCCAAATCTGATTAAGGATGAACGCATTTTCAGCAAATTTTCGTTTCTGGGTGAACTATTTCTTAAATTTGATCACATTTATTATTATTATTATTTGGCTGATATTAATCAGTTTTGTAAATGTAGATGATAATCAGTGATTTGGAATTATGTTAAAAACAGGCAGTTTAGCATGTGTTATGTTTATTTACAAAGGAAATATAAAAGGGAAATGGTGATTTGTGTTCCATTGAATGTTTGTTGATGCAATCACACGTCTCAGGTGTGAGTAATGACTCGTTTAGTCGTTGCTTACGAGGTGCGTGAGAGCTCGTTCCACTTCATTTCACCAATCATTCCACCTGCCGTCAGATTACAGCTATCAGATGAACGGCACAAATCACTTTTATATAAACATCTGCAGTCATTTAAAAATGAGGCTGCACAGCAACACCCTGATGACAGGACTTTGAATGAAAGAGTGCGGTTCTTGGATGCATCTCATCAGATCGATCAGAAAATATGCGTTTGATGGGCATATGTGTGACGTCCTTTCACCTCAAAGCACTTCCTGTTTGCTTTTGCAAAGAAATACAACTATGCGGATCAGACTGGGAAAATAAGTAGATGACGTAGAAAGGGCTTTCACATTCCAAGCCCGTACTTAAAAAGACTCATGAAATGTTTGGCCAGCCATCATCTTTACAGTGAGATTGTAAGTCAGATGGAACCGGCTTTGAAACACCTGCCAAAGGATTGAGCGGATGATATGAAGGGCAGAACTGAGCGCCGTCTGACAACACATACTTTCAGTGACAAGACTAAAGAAACAAAAACAAAGCCACGGCAAACAGTCGTCTCACGCACAGAACAACCGGCCTGAAAAGCCGACCGCACAAAAGACCAGTAAGTTAAGGGGATAAAGACAATAAAAAACTTGTTTGCATTGCAAGCCAAGATATTTTGAAGGCTTATGTGAATCTGTACAGTTTTTCACAGTGAAACCTACTGAAAAATTTGAACAAATAAAGCATAGGCCTGTATAATGAGACTTTTTGAGTGGTGCTTTTTGTAAAACTCACCGCCACGATTATGTGTTGTAGGCGATTGCAAGAGGGTTGTAATGTGGTTTGTTAATGTTTGCCGAGTAGTTTTGATCCGAAATCTTCAGGCCCACAACACTTATGAACCATAGTTTTACTTTAAAGGCCCCGTTCTTCGTGATCCCATGTTTTAAACTTTAGTTAGTGTGTAATGTTGTTGTTAGAGTATAAATAATATCTGTAAAATTCTAAAGCTCAAAGTTCAATGCCAAGCGAGATATTTTATTTAACAGAATTCGCCGACAACGAACGACCCGTTTGGACGACATCCCTCTAGTTCCTGCAGTAATGACGTCACTAAAACAGTTTTTTGACTAAGCTCCGCCCACATGAATACACAAAAAGGGGGCGTGGTCTTGTTGCGCTCCGACGGAGAAGAGGAAGAGCTGTGTTTGTGTTTGTCACCATTTCGTCGAAACGCTGTTATTCTCATCTCAGAGTCCAATCATCTTTGTTTGGGCTTCCCAGGGACGCTGTACTTGGAGATTAATGATTACAATTTATGTTTAACTCGGTTCCCGAAAATTATAATCCACATGTAAAACTATGTGCAGCACATTTTGCTGAGGACAGCTTCCTCAATCTCAATCAGTTTAATGCTGGATTCACACAAAGATTATTCCTGAAAGATGAAGAAGTTCCCTCTTTGTCTGGAGAAGGTGTTGTTTATGGACCTCAACCGGTAAGTGTATTTTATTATTTAAGTTGGTGCGTTTAACAGTTTCTGTAACTTATTACACAAAGGGCAACACTGTTTAGCTTCATTAACTAGATGTTAGGGCTGTGCAAAAAAATTGAATGCGATTTTCATGCGCATCTCGTCAGTAAAAACACTCCTGTGATTAGAAGTACATCTCCAGCATGTGCGTTCAGATCAGGATTGCCAGGTCTTCAAAACAAATCCTGCCAACTTGCTTCTCAAAACTAGTCCAAAACTAGCCGAATCGCGTTTCCAGGAGGGCAGCGTGCACTCTAATTTGTGTAGTGATTTGTGTAGAGATGTGTCACTTTTCTTGAAGCTGATTGGTCAAATTTTGGTTTGAGATCTCTAAACCAGAACATAACCAGAAAAAAACTAAAAGCCAAACCACTTTCATGGTACCTAAAACTCAGGATTGGTGCAAACTAAACTGAAACTTACCTGGCTAGCCAGCTAAACCAGCTTCATGGTACAGGCCCCTGGAAAGCATCTGCTGTGTACAAACATCTGACAGACATCTTTTCTAAATCAAAAACATCTTAAAGACATTTAATAGATATCTATTTGACATTTGTTAGGAAACATTCTATAGACGTATTGCAGATGAACAAACACTCTAAAATTACGTCTTAGCAGATGTCAAACAGACGTTGGTTCATTTTCTTCTACATGGATTCACACAGCAGCAGATCACAGTCATTTATTTTAATTTAATACATTTACATTTTCGTTTCATTCATATTTCGATGAATTTTCATTTGACAACTGCACTCTATAAAATGCTGCATTGTTTCAACACAACTTTGGGTCAAATATGGACTAACCCAGCTGTTGGGATTAATTGTAATTTTTAACCTAAAAGTTGGGTTAGTCCATATTTGGATGGAAACAGCTCAGTGTTTTTTAGAGTGTAAACTTACACCCAAGGTTTTTATTTTTTCAGGACTCATGTTTGCACCTGTAGAGCTTGTTGGCTGTCACTGTCATTTTAATTTTACATTTGCATGATTTAACTACTTATTAGCTTTTTATTAATCTCACAAACCCCCTGCAGTTCCTTCACAAAGCCCATTTTGGGAAACCTTGATGTAATGTTTAATGCACTTCATGATGTTAAAAACAAGGAATGCAATACATTTTCTTTCTCTTTTTATATTTGTAAACATATGGCACACAATTATCCTATTAAAAATATCAAAAGTAATCTAAAAGTAGTCTGATTATATTACCTTGAATGTGTAATGCAATGCATTACATTACTGACTAAAATTTTTTGTCATGTAATTTGAAATCAGTAACGGATTACAATTTGTATGTAATCTACTCAGTTGTAGCTCTATTCTGGGTAAAATTCATTCATCTGAGACCTGCTAAAACATGAAAGTAAAGGTCCTGGACACCATCTGTGGAGCCAGCGATAAACACAGCTCCCCAGAGTCACCTCGGTGTTATTCAACAGGGAAGTTCAGTCAAAGACCCTCTCCTGTGGCCTGACTTTAACCTGTCTGGAGCTGGCAGTGCTGCTGGCCAGTAGAGGATGTTTTCCTTTCCTCATCAAGTTTTTGTAGTCCTGAAGGAGGAGGGAGCTTGTGGGATGAGGGAGTTTCTATTCTGGTCCCTCAGACAAGGACTCTTTCTCTCTGGGGGGCCTTTGGTGTGAGTTTGACCCACAACCCAGGAGTGACACGGCCAGAGGAAGGTCATATGAGCAGGTTTGCTAGAAGAGGAAGGAAGCTTCATCTCATGATGCACACTTACCTCAAAACATCTTCCCTTTGACCTTATTGTCGCTGCATAGGTCCAGAAATGATGACACAAACAGCATACATTCTACACATTGCAATGAAAAGCCAATAAACCCGAGAGAATGTTTTGAAATGCACACCGAAAGGCAAAGAATAGGACTCAAATGAGGTGAGCGCAAACCAGTGCCCCAAACTGAACAATGGAGGAAATGGTACACACAGAAGGGGCGGTTCAGATGAAAGCACTTCCTGTTCTCTGACCCGATGTCATTCCTGTGACGTCACTTTCTATGCAGCATCAAAACATACCATTCTCAATGTGATCTACGCAGGTCCAATCTGAAAATAACTGCCAGACGAATATAGCAAGTGACCCAGTCAAGACCGTCTTTACAAGAGCGTAAGTTTGAAGTGTAAATATAGTGCATGTACAATGCAGAGCGAGCTTCCCAAGATCTTCCCAAGCCTCCAGAACATCTCACATCTTCTGAGGAGCCTTTATTTCTTCAGCTCTCCATCAGCAGTGGATTGCATTGCATTATTATATGTTTGGATCACTTCAATCTCATTGAATAGACACAAATTATTAGAGATAAAGACTGACCACTGATATTGAATGTTAGCATCTGCACCAAATTATACTTATTTTTGCTCAGTTTGGGCCTCTGAATAACATTGTTTTGTTTCGTTCTTTATTGAGTATGAGCTTCATATTCTCAAAAATCCAGAAGATTGACACTAACGAAGGCACTCGAGCCAAAGCAACCCCCTCATGACACACGTAAACTTCTCAAGGCTTGTCATAAGTTACTACACTTAAACTGTTGTCAGTGTTTAAGGGAATCACTGCATAGTTTGAATTCCTTCACGTCGAGCAGGTAATCGTATGAACACAGGTGCTCTTTCCTCAAAACATTTGCCAAGACGTATCAGGTCAACGCCTCTCCAGCTAACAAAAACATGTCCCAAGTACATTCTGCTAACATTCTCGTTAAGATATTAATATGTCATTTCTGAATGTTTTTAATCATCCAGTTTCTTCATGTATTGAGAACATTCTACTCGATCAGTTTGAAAACGTTATGAGAATGTTACATTTGAATCTTCTCAATGTTTAAAACACCTTTTGATGTTTAAAGAACGTTTAGATGAAAATTCCATCATTTTGAAACTGTTATAAAAATGTATTTCTGAATGTTTTTTGAATATTCAAAATAGCCATAACATTAGAACATCATTTATTTTTATTTTTTTTCATTTTAAAAATGAAAACATTGATTATCATAACTGTGTTGATGTTACTGAAAAACATTGTTGAACAGTTCTGAACTGAGAATGTACAAATAACATTCTAACATTGTTCTAAGAATGTTTCTTCTCAATATTATGAGGACATATATGAATAATGTTATAATCAATTAACATTTACACAACCTAAAAGTTATGAGAATGTTCGCTGACTCAGTACAGCAAGGTTTATATCATTGAGTCACAAACTAATGCAGATTTTTTGATGTGGGACAAAACCTCTCACAGTATTTAAAAAGGCTACACTGAAGAAGAAAAATGGTGTAGAAACAATTTTCACTCAGAAATTGCTAGTAAATTTTACAAGTAGTCATCAAGTAACATTAATTAATTAAGTAAACTCCATGTCACCCAACATTATAAAAAATGTTTGGGATTTTTTGATGATGTCATTCATTTTTTAGTACAGGTCACCAGAAAAATACAATGGCTACTGCATTCAACTCATGTAAGATATGCAAAATATGATTGTGTCGACATCATCAGCTGTCAATATTTGTGAGAATGTAGCAGTACACAATGTTGCATCTGACACACCAAACACATTTTGAGAGAAAAAGGAAAAATCACCAACATGTAAATGACATTTTCTTCCACATCTGTTGTATGTTTTCTTCCATGAGACTCAAGAATCAAGCTAAACAGCTCACCATCAGGTGTGAGGAAAACACAATCATTTGTTAAAACCTGAACCATCTCTAGGGTGTAAAACGCTCTTTACAGTGCTGTTCCACTGAAGGGAACTCTGTAGACGGTCTTGTAAACATGCTTAGATTGGTACTGTTGTGTTTCCATAACACATGTCAGAAAACCATAGGACTGAGTAATAGCGGGGATGTTTCAGACAGGACTGAAGAGCGCAGATAGAGTACTGTAATCTGTCTTTCCATATTTTATTTTCATTGCCTTGAATCTTTAATTAAGCCTGTATCAGCACCTGTGGTGTGTGTATATTCTGCACATACACTGTGTGTCTGCTCTCGTGACAAACATGGCCTTTTGACCTCAGAGCCGAATCCATGGAGGGAAACCTGTCCGGTCGGTTCATCTCTTCTTTGTTAGCAAACTGTCTTTACGTTTTGCCATTGTTTTATCAAAGGTACATAGTCATGTTTTTCAAGTATCTAGACTGTTTTGACACACACTCCGATTTATTACAATTCAGTTATTACCGCATCTTTCCTGAACCATAAATGCACTGCTCAAAACTGCAAATTATTCTCAGTTTTGGAAACTACGTGAATCGTTTTATCAGATTGAACGTCACTGGGAAGGTCAAAACTTAAACTTAAAAAATAAAGAGATAAAGATCCATGAATAATGTCTTTTGAGCAGGTGACTGTCTTCTTCCGCCATGGTTTGACTGATATAAAATAAACACAGTTATAAAAGTTAGCAACAATCTAAATAAGGATTTCTAGATATCTTTTCTTGCATGGGTAGTTGCTATAAAAGCTTTTGAATGAGTCGCTAATAAAGTATAAATTGGTTTGAATATTGTCTGTTGTATCAGTGTTACTTAGTACCATTAAGATACTAATATATATTTTTGTTAACACTTTGAATTAGATTTTATTTTTATAATTTTTTAATATGTATTTTTAAAATATTCTTATGACAACTTTGTCAAACTTTTTTGATCCACTTCAAATGTTGACTACTGTTTATATATATATATATATTAGTGCTGTCAAACATCTAATCACATTAAAAATAAAAGTTTTTTGTTTACATAATTTGTGTGTGTACTGTGTATATTTATTATGTGTATATAAATACACACATGTATATATTTAAGACGCATATATTTATACATTTAAATTATTTATATATAATATCAATCATATTAATATAAATATATTCATAGAAATATTTTCACAATAAATACTGTGTGTGTGTGTGTGTATTAATACTGTATATACACAGTATAGACATATATAATGTTAAAAAAACCAACAACTTTATTTTGGATGTGATTAATCGCGATTAATCTTTTGACAGCACTTATATATATACATATATATATATATATATATAATTTTTGTTATCATTTACCGTTTAACATCAGTTAACATTTATTTCATTTGAAGTACTGTAAATGTTTGTTTGATGGTTTTAGTTTAGTTGATAATAAGCGTGTGTTGTGTTAGACTGGAGTAAGCAGTAATGTAAACTCTTGTTGTTGAGATATAAGCAGAAGCTGAACTAACTAAACAATCATCAGGTATGTCCTCGCTGCTGACTCAAGCGTTCGTCTGTGAAGAGCACATACCCACACACTGATCTGTCTACATATTTCATCTGTGTAGGCCGCTCGCGTGTGAGTATATGAACTGCCATCTCCACTCAAGATAATCAGATCACAAGATCTGCCCATATTGTCCAAGTATTTAAATTTCAGTCGTAAAGCAGATATAAATCTTTGCAGTCATTGTGTATTTGCCCGCACACATCAACCTGCTGTACACAAGTCAGTGCAACGGGGCGTAACCTGCTGACTTTCCTTTCAAACGCTACCTGTGTCTGTACAAATGTGATTACTGTTCAGAGTTCATGATCCACCTCACTAATAATAAACCAAAGGATGCAAAGGAAACTCGATTCGCACCCTGGTCTCACTTCATAGAGCAGAAGAAATTGAAATGTTGTATTGTAAGATGTGTAAACATTTAAAACCATATCAGCATTGTTATATGATGTATTTTAATTGCACCTCTTACCCCTGAATTCAATCTGCGGGAATGTTTTGTCAGGTAACCTAAAGTGCTGACGTCTAAATTATTTTTTAGAAATATTAAGTAGCATTCTCAGTTTGTTAATTTCATTTATTTTTTTAATAATGGCGCCCTGTGTCAAGAGTTCAAACAATCAGAGCAGCTCTTAATTTATCTTAAAAGCTCATGAAGTGAGATGCTGAAAAACAGCAAAATGAGTGATATGTTTGTTTTCAAGTATACAGAAATATACTTGAAGTGCAAATATTGAAGTGATCCAGTGTCCTCATGAGAAACAATTAGTGTCCAAATAGCCTTCTTGCATTAAAATATGAATTGTGGGACACTATAAAGGCATATGTGGGGGTTTGACATGTTTGTTCTGGTCAGTGTTTGTGCAGTACAGCAAACAGCAGTGTGTAGTCTATCCAGCGGCTCAGTTCACGTTTGAGCCTTGTGTAGAGATGCTTTACAGCTATAACTGAATCTGATTCACAGTGGATACATTTACAGCATGTAACACTGTTATTTAATTGTGTATTATGAAGCTGTTCTGACACAATCCCTATTATATAAAGCACTATAGAAATAAATCAGAAGTTCATTCAAAGAGACAAATAATCCAGCTTCAAAAGGATTGATTTAGATGCAGATCAGATTTACTGTCTGTGTTAAAAAACAATGTCACACATGCTGTTATTATTATATTTACATTTTAGTTTTGTAATATTTATTAGTTGTATAATTATATTTTATTTTATATATTGCTTTTTATTATTTATTTATTCATTCATTCATTCATTCATTCATTCATTCATTTATTTATTTATTTATTTATTTATTTATTTATTTTTGATATTTCAGTTCTTCAACTTAGACTGAAAACACTTCAGAATCGGGGAACACATTCACTAGTTGTGAACATGTGTTCCCTGTTCTAAAGCGCTACCCTTAAACTAATGAAAATCAGATATATTGCCTAAAAACAAAATAATCATACTTTTTTTTTTTTTTCTTAAATTTTCAGTTAATGTTTATTTTACTCCAAGTAATGTTTCTTATGTTTCTGGCCCAGTCCTATCATCTTAATGTGTTTGCTCTGGTCTCGCTCACCTGAGGAGCTGAATGAATCCCAGCCTGCTCTGCTCTGTTTGGACATGAGGGTTGTTACTGTAGCATGTGTTGCCAGTCATCAGGTTTGAGTCGAGGGGTCATAAGGTCACGCAGGAAGCTGCCAGGAGAAAGTGCACGCTATACATGCTCAGACACCCTCGCCTGTTTACTGAAAAACACCTCTCCGAACGCTTTTATTCACTTTAATCTCCCAGTGTTCTCTGGAATTCACTGTCTTCTTTATTGTTTTCTTGAGTTTGCAGGTTCATCCCACTCAGTCGTAGCACAAAAGATGTTTCTGGTCAAACCTGCTGCACTCATTTATCATATAATGATCTCAGAGAGTTCATAAATCTACTTATCAGTAATTAAAATAATAATACAATTCTGTTGCGCCATCATTTGCTCTCACTCATCGTTTCCAGCTGATTTATTGATTTATCTCTAGTCTCTTCTGTATAAAGAGCAGTGTTGGGGAAACACATGAAGAGAAACACGCATTACATAATCAGACTTTTTTTTTATAAGTAATGCATTACTTTTAAATTGAAAGAAAATATCTGAGTAAAGCCAGTTACTCTGTTTTCTCATGTACTGACTTACTATTCCTCAAAATGAAGAAAAACTGTGAAATTTAATCTCAGAATATGAGACAAACCTGCAATAATTAAATACATAGAATAACAAAGGATCCTTTATGTATTCAATCCCAATTTAATAACTAATGTCTTTGCTGCTGACCTTCGAGGACTCAATTAAACCATACAAATAAGCAAAAAGAGTCTTTAGATAAACATAACATTTGTGTTTTCATGTCTTTTACTTCATCTGAGAACGGAAGCACAGTTTAAAGGTTTGTTTGAGCTTTTTAAATTTACATTTCCCTCATCCTGAGACTTATTCATTTCACTTTTGGTGTGAAAGTGCTTTTACATTTCCCAAAATAACATTTCACAGAAACCATGGTCTCCTTAGTATTCACTAGGTTTATAGAGCAGCAAAGGAAACCATTCCACAATCTGCATGTTCTGAACACATTCTCTATGCTACTAGTTTCAAGTATATATGAAGAGTTCAGATGCAAAAGCCTCTAAGTGCCATCTCAAATTTTCTTATGAGCTTTTTTTTTCAAGCTCGTATTGAAGTTCAGTAATTTAACTTAAATGACAATTAATAGGTAATTTTCATTGCCAGTAATGTGAAATAAGTGAACATAAACATACAAGCTTGATAAAAATGATCATTATTGAAGGAAATTTCAGATGGCACTTAGAGGATTTTTCATCTGAACTCTTCATATTTAGAATAACCTAAATAACTGCATCAAACAGAGGGGCGTGTTTTACTATTAATTTGTTTATTTTTGCACAAGGCACTACATCGTTTTAATTATTGTGGTGTTATCAGAATACATAACACTTTAAAATTAAACTTACCAAAATAATTGAGTAAAAATTCAATAAAAGCCAATGTCATGTATGTATTTGTGGTGGTATGGAATACTATTTTATAAAGGTTTCGAGGAAATAAAAAAAGTTAAATTACTTAAATAGTTAATTTATAAATATTGTTATTTTTAAAGTTTAATGTTAACTTATTTCTACTCAGTTTTATTTATTAATGTACCAGATGCAGTTACTCAGATTTACTACATTGTTTAGAGTGTATCCTCCATCTGTTTGCATCTGTAGATTTCTTCTAAATTCACCAATTTAGATTTCTACATTTCAGGGGGAAAGACTCTTGATGTAAGTCAATAACTGGGGACGTTCTGTATGCAAATTAGGCGTCAACTAGTTAAAGTGCGCACATTTGCATCTAATTGACAGGGAAATGCAGGTAAATAGGATAAACAAAATAACTAAAGCATATCACCTGGTGGTGATATATGCTTATTTTATTAACTTATTTTATTACATGGCTTGGTTGAATTCCAATGTAGAATGCGGTGTGTTATAACCAACAGTATAACAGACCGTTGCCATGAAAAACAGAGCGTTGCTATGGACTCACAGGATTCTAACCGTAGAGACGGAGCGGACTATTTTCTTTAGCGGAAGCAATACAATCAGGTTTAACAATCGGGGGAGAGGGAGCGCTTCAGAACTCCTGACCTGATATTTAGATACTATATTTCAATAAATATATTTGTTTGACAGGGAAGCTGTGTGCAAACAGAAATATATGTTATTTTTCAAAAAAAAAAAGCATCCCAGAAAAAAGGGCACTTTCTCTCCAGGAATAAAAAGGGCAGGTGCTAAAGCCCCCTTTCATGTCTATGTGTGCACGTGCCTGGATGAGAAATAAACACATAACTTTCTGTAAAAAAAAATAATAATAATAATTTCACTAGGCAATGTAATTGGTTACTTTTTTTTAGGGAGTAACACAATATTGTAATGCATAACTTTAATAGTAACTTTCCCCAACACTGATGAAGAGAAAAATCTATATCAAGTATGCTCATTTATACCCCGCAAGCGGGCACAGAGGTGAGAGATGTCTCCGCAAGACTCGGCTAACCCTTTCTTTCGTTGTGCCCACAGAGCGCAGCTTGTGACCACCAGCCCCAACGCCCACGGGAGAGCACGGACCCACACTGCACCAGCGCACCCATAACAAGGAAGCCGAGCACCAAGCCGCCTCATGACAATGCTATTTCACCCCCCCCCCCTTTCCTTAATAAAATCCACCCTTCGGGGAACTTACCTTCATCCTCGAGTCATGTCCTACTTCACCCGCCACACTGGTGGAGAAAGTGGGAATTACAGTGAAGTGGGCACCGAAGACCCCTCCCCACACGGCGTTCTACTATTCGACTGGTTTGGATTCTTTTTTTTTTTCCCAAACTCCTTGCCTCACGTATTTTCTCTGGTTCCCCAGGTGGCGCTCCTCCCCCAACGATGTAAGAGCTGTTGAAGCACCTCACCGAGGTGAGCATCCGCCAGCAGCAAATTATGGAGCACATGGCCCTCCCGACAGGGGGAAACCAAATGTGAGCTGGCCACGCTACGTCTCGCCACAGCCCCGCGAACTCCGCTACCAGACCCCCGTGTCCAGGCAACACAGCTACTACCCAGGATGACAGCACATGATGACACCTCCTACGAGGACTTACGGAAGGAGATCCTGGGCCGGATGGGGCAGTACAGGAGATGCTGAGGTTAGGGGTAATTGAACCATCATGCAGCCCATGGTCCAGCCCCATCATCATGGTTCCGAAGCCCGACGGCACCCTCCGCTTCTTCCGCCACCTGAACGAAGTCTCCAAGTTTGATTGTTACCCAATGCCCTGCGTTGACGAGCTGTTGGACCATTTGGGAAGGGCCCGGTTCATCTCCACTCTCGACCTTACCAAGGGCTACAGGCTGGTCCCCTTAACGGAACAGGCCAAACTGAAGACGGCCTTCTCTACCCCAAGTGGCCACTGCCAGTACCGGGTCCTTCCCTTTGGCCTACACGGGGCCCCGGCCACCTTCCAACGGTTAATGGACGTCCTCCTCCGGTCGCATCAGGCGTATGCGGCGGCCTACCTCGATGACATCATCATCCACTCGGAGACTTGGGAGGACCATCTGGAGCAGCTGCGGAGGGTACTAACAGAACTACGCCGGGCTGGCCTGACCGCCAACCACCGGAAGTGTCATCTGGCCCTCGCCGAAGCGAAGTACTTGGGGTACAAGGTGGGTCGCGGCCTCATTTAACCTCAAGTGAAGAAGGTGGCAGCTATCCTCTCCGCACCGCGGCCCACCTCCAAGACACAGGTACGGGCCTTTTTGGGGTTGGCGGGGTACTACCGCTGCTTTATCCCTAACTTCTCCTCCTTAGCTTCTCCCCTGACAGACCTGACCAGGAAGGGGCAGCCGGAGAAGGTCCCGCGGACCCCCGAGACGGAGCAGTGTTCCACCGGATAAAGGCAACCCTCACGACTGAGCCGGTCCTCCGAGCCGCCGACTTCAACTGCCCCTTCCTGCTGCAGACGGATGCATCCGACACTGGGTTGGGAGCTGTCCTATCGCAGGGCCACGATGGTGAGGAACACCCGGTGATGTTCAGAAGCCGAAAGCTGACCCCTACGGAACAACTGTATGCCACGGTGGAGAGGGAAGCGTTGGCCGTCAAGTGGGCAGTCCTGGAGCTCAGGTATTATCTCCTCGGCCGCCACTTCACCCTTGTGACAGACCACGCTCCCCTTCAGTGGATGGCCCGAGCTAAGGAGACGAATGCCAGGGTGACGTGGTGGTTCCTCGCGCTCCAGGACTTCAACTTCAACATGCAACACCGAGCGGGGACGGCCAACGCCAACGGACTCTCCCAGCTATGATCAGCATTCGCAGGTCTGTCAGGCCCCACTCCCTGCCCTCCCCCAATCTCCCTGCTTCTCCAGAGGAACAGGACGACACTTGGGGGGGGGGGGGGGGTGACACGTGTCCCGAGCTCTCATCAGCGTCGCCCTGGAAACTGAGCAGGCACACCTGCACCTCCTCATCACGGGCTGAGCGGCCACACCTGCGCCCCATCACCACTGATTATTTATACCCCGCAAGCGGGCACAGAGGTGAGAGATGTCTCCGCAAGACTCGGCTAACCCTTTCTTTCGTTGTGCCCGCAGAGAGCAGCGTGTGACCACCAGCCCCAACGCCCACGGGAGAGCACGGACCCACACTGCACCAGCGCACCCATAACAAGGAAGCCGAGCACCAAGCCGCCTCACGAAAACGCCATTTCACCCCCCCTTTTCCTTAATAAAATCCACCCTTCCGGGAACTTACCTTCATCCTCGAGTCGTGTCCTACTTCACCCCGCCACAATACATACAAATCATTAATTATGTTTCCAGCTAAAAATAGCCAGCCTTTCTAAAACTCATTTGTCTATATCCTCATTAAATCTTTGAAATCTTTCTGTCAACTTGTTTTCTTTCGATTAGCACAGGTTTTGTATTTCTTTCAGAAACGAACTGATCATAGGTCTCACTGACCTGAAGCTTATGCACAGTTTTTGAGTGAAAAAACATTATTTGTTGATCATTTTAACTGGCAATGTTCACTCAAAAACAAGAAAAGGTCAGATCACTGAGGCCTGAGACACAAGACCTGTGCTGATTGAAAGAAACAAACTGACGGAAAGATTGAACCTAAAATTGGGTAATAATATATATAATGAGATATTTATGAGAAATTGTTTTTTAGTCCGGTCTTTTTTTTTTTTTTTAACCAGGAACACAAGTGTACCAAGGTGGGTTAAACAATCTCCACAAATTACGAACAAATAAATAAGTATATTAAAAATTGAGGGAATTAATTTAACTAACATTTAAAAAAAAAAAAAAAAACAATCCTCTCGCAGTTAAAGTGACCCAAACACAACATGTGTGTTATTTCTGAATTCATTATAAATCATCATCTCCTCTGTAGCTGAACTCAAATATGAAGCAGATGATGATGATCCATACTGAAATCAGAGAACTTCACAAAGCATCAGAGGACTGGACTATTTTTATGATACTTTCTTCCTTTGTGTTCACACAGGTGTAAAATATCATGAGCTCGAGTACATGATGATGATTTCCTTTTTTTAGCTAAACTCTTCCTTTCAGTAAATTGAAATACACCTGTTATTATTATTTATGAGTGACTCAATGATCTTACAGGAACATGCAGATGAAACACACACACTCACACACACACACACACACACACACACACACACACACACACACACACACTAATGAGCTTCTGTCCTTCCTGCTGATTGTTCTCTAATTCATTGACCATTATGACTGGTTTTATAATGATAATAAAATATAAAACTTCATATAAACTTGTTTTATTTCAACTTGTTCCCAAGACGGCATTTCTCATCTTTGTTAGTTTAATAAAAATAAACTGAAATTAAATTAAAAGAGACATAGTCATATTTTTGCTAAATTACTAAAATTTAAATACAAACTGAAAATGTAAAATAAACACTAATTCAAACAATCAATCAGTTTTCTGCAGTGCTTCAGTTCTGGTTCGGCGTCATGATCTGTAAACACGTGAATGTGAGCAGGACCACACAGTTTGTGACTGAGGTCTGTGAGCGTTCAGAGATCTCTCGACTCTGAGTTCTGTCCCAGCGAAGCCCGAAAGCGTCTCTGACACGATCACTGTTAATGATGAGAGATGAGCTGGAGGTATCCCTCGCTCACAAACATCATCCCGTCCTGACCGAGTCCAGCTGACCGCTCCGCTCGGACACATTTACTCCACTGAAGAAGTTTGTAGAGCGTACAGCAAACATCTGAATTGTCATCATTTACTCTCCATCATGTCTTTTCCAAACCTGCATGAGTTTCTTTCTTCTGAAGAAGATATCTTGAAGAATGCTGGAAACCAAAGAGGTGACGGTAGCCATTGACTTCCATGGTATTTATTATTATATATTTTTTTATATTATGGAAGTCAATGGATAGACTCTGATAATGACAAAAACAGTATAAAAGAATTAAAACAGAGGTAAGTGTTCTGTATCGAACAGCCAAATTCATTTGAAATATGAAATATGGCGTCTCAATAATTTATATATAATGTTCTTTATATTCTGAATTTTACTACTTTTTTCTTGTATTTTTAGATTAAATTGTTGAAAAGAATACATATATGCATACTATATATATATATATATATATAGATATACACACACACACACACACACACACACACAGTTGTGGAAATTCTAAGCTTCTCTGGATTTATGATTTATAGTGTTAGAGGAAAATATCATTTTAAAATAATAATGAAAATAAATACAAAACCCAACACAATACCAATGGTTTAACTTCAGAAGAGTTCAGAAATCAGTATTTGGTGCAATAACACTCATTTTCAATTACACAAATAAAAAAATAACTTTATGACTTTATTTTGAGGTTCCGTTCTCACTATTAACAACCCATTAAGGTATGACTTTTGCTTAATAAACTCTAATTCTTACTGTTAATTTTCTGCTTATTAATGGTTTGCAAGATAATTGATAGGTTTAGGTGCTGGGGAGGATTGTGTGCTTCATAATTACTAATAAAGAGCCAATATGTTAATAATAATAACTAGTGAGAATCGGTCCCTACACTGAACTCTTACCAGAAACATTTGTTTAAAGAGAGAGGTAGAGAGAGAATATTTGTATTTATCAGACAAATATAAAAAAATAAAAAATCTAATCCATACCTAGTTAATCCAAATGGAAACCGAGAATTTTAGAAATGGTTTTTTATCTTCTTTTTTAAAGCTATATATTACAGTATATTGTACGCATATATACTTTGTGGACAGCAGCACGTTCTGTCTTGTATTGCAGTGTTTTATTTTTCCTGGTGTAGTTTTATAGTGAATGTGAATCCCTGTGTCCTTGTTTCTGCTGGAGGAACAAGCACACACACGCAGGAGCCACAAACACATGGCATTACAGTGGACAAAAGCTTGTTATGAGGAGGATAAAACGGCTTATACACGCACGATGTGATGAAACTGCTGAAAACACAGAGTGTGTCATGTCTAGTGTCACAATAAAGGGTTTCAACACTTCAGCAAATGTTCCATCTATTCTGAGTCAGACTGTCACTGAAGCCTAAACGCTGTTCCTCATGATACGAGACAAAAACATGCACAGCTCCACTTTACAGCAGAGAAATTTACATTCTTAAAGACTGTGAAATGTCTAAAAGGAAGTCTTTTTAGCATCAGTAGGATTTTTGCATTAGAAGTAAGCACATCCACCAAACACTGACAGAAACTGCGACTGATATTAGGAGTGTCAAAAGGTTCAAATTAAGTGCACTTTACTTTTTATTGTAAATGCCAAAGCACATTAAGTTACTAAAGGAGGGTAAAAAAAACACATTTTAAGGTTTGGTGTTCTTGTTACTGATGAGGCAGCTGAAGGACAAAAAAATTAAAAAAAGAAAGATTGGGAAACACTTCAATAATGAACCCCATTTAACTTCTGAGTAGTTGTATTTTTTTATTTATTTTAATTAATTAATTTATTTATTTTTGCAATACTCTTTTTGTATCAATGTGTTTTTTTTTTACATTTAATTTTTATTTATTATAAAATAAAATGACTAAATTAATGTAATACAGTAAAATATACGTAATATATTATTATTGTATTAATTGACATTTTAAAATTCAGTTTGAATCAATCAGGCTTTAAAGTAATATTATTTCTTAAATCTAACTTTATTATATTATATATTATATTTATTATATAACTAATTTAGTAGACATCATTCTAATTTTCTTTTTTATATTTTATGCATTTGTGTTATTTTTATTTAAAGTTTTAGTAATTTTGTCTTTTTGTTTATTTTCATTATTATTACTATTATTTAAGTTGTGGCTTTAGCTACTTTTAGCACATTAAATTAAACTAAATTAAAATGCTGTCTAGAAAACTAGCTGAATTATTTATTTATTTATTTCTGTTAACATTTGTTTTATTCCAAGTACTAAACCAAGTTTTTGACACACTGATTGCATTCATTTCTAATCATGCATCCTTTGAATATAAATGAATCATTTCAAGATAAATCAGTAGTTGTTCCTCTCTTGTGTTTCTGTGAGTAATGAAGCAGATGCAGAATAATATGCTGTTCCCTGAAGAGCAGGCCTGTCTGTGAGGTTCGGATGGGAACAGGGTGGTCTTCTTCTGCCTACAGACTCAATAAACACAGCGCTGCTCTTCAGCCCCGAACACTCACTGCAGTTTATAGGTAGAGAAGTATAAACACTGTGATAAGCGTCTGGATGCGTCCTGTATTTCACCTCTATTATGACAAACCGGGATGATCTGAATTAAAAATCCTCTCTGTGTGAATGCGAGGAATTTGACGCGGGGTGTTTTGGGTTCCCTCGAGGTCCAGACACAGGGTGCCCTGAAAACACCCGTCTGTCTCAGAAACAGACACAGGAAGAGGGTGAAATGCACATTATTTGGGAGGTCAGAGGTCAGACTCACACGGTCATGCCTGCCGCCTCAGACAAACACAGAGGCTGCAATTATGCACTTAGCCAACAATCATCCCACATCGAGCCAGACGCACATGTGTTCAGGTCCGGCGTCTTCTGCTCTGGGTTATTATTTGTTGTGAGAGATTGCATGCATAATCAGACATATGAATCCTGAGACACTGACTTCTTCTGCTGACTGGATGTGTGTGTGCTGCACACACAGGCTTCAGAGCGCCCTCTGCTGACACTCGCAATAAACACAGCCTCATAAAGATGAATAAACCTCAGTGTTAGAGCAGGGGAAATCTTTATTTTATTTCATTATCATTTCATATCTGCTCTTTTATTATAATTATAATTTTACAAATTATATTATGAGTTTAACAAGTTGGGTGAAAAGTTGAATTAGAAAATGTCTTGCTTTAAAAGATCATCACTGGATCTGCATGAACAGAGATCCTTTCATTATTTTAATTATATAGACTTTTTGTGTGTGTGTGTAAGACACATAAATTGCATTATTAATTACAATATAGTATTTATCCATTTAAAATGATCCATTTTTACACCCTTCACTGGATACTCCCTATATGAAAAAAATTACAAATGTTGAACTAAATTTTAAAATAATATAATAGAAATAGTATATATTGAAATAATAATAATAATAATAATAATAATAATCCAACCTCAGCAAACAAACCCACAACTAAAACATTATAATTACTGTCTTATTAATTTTACATCATACTTTATTTAAAATGGATTTTACATCCTAAACTTTCTATTATTTTTATGAGAAAGTAAATCTTGACTATACTGTGTGTCTTAATATCATGCACTGTAAATATAAATGTGACCCTGTGACCCTCATAAGGGTCGATTTTGTGAAATTGAGATTTCTGCATCATCTGAAGCTGAATAAATGATCTCTCCAGTGATGTGTGGTTTGTTCGGAGGACAATATGTGTCTGAGATACAACTATTTCAGAGGAGATCAAAAACTGCATGACAAATCTTTTTATTTCATGATATTACATTAAGCAGATATTCAGCCATTTGATAGTTGGCATTTGTGAACTGGATTATGACACTGGTATTATACAGTGATTTTATATTATCTTCAGTTCCACAGTTAGTCGAAGATTATGTTTTAGTTGAAGTTTTAATGCTCCAGGCCTGAATGCATTAAAATCCCAGTTTAAATTCAGATTTATCCTCATCATATTTCTTTCTGCTTACATCCTTAAAAGTCAAATCAGGACTCAGTGTTATAATCATGCATGAATGTGAAATGCATCCACACAGAGCCAGCCATCAGTCACATGAAATCTGGATCTGCCTCGTTCCTAATCTGCCAGATTATCGCACAGCAGCGAATGTAAGCAAACACTCTGGACATTAATGTAATGATAAGCGTGCACTAATGCCGTTTCCCAGCGGCGCTCGGCTCGAGGGACAGCATCTAATCTGGAGCCACACGAGGAGCTGGGCTTATTGTTCTAACCCAGGTTATTAAAATCCCAGCGTTTCTGTGCAAACACGGCTCAGCCAGAAACCGTTCTCTCACGGGCTGTTTCTGTGCTCGTTCACTTCAGTCCTGGAGCTTCACCAGCACGTGTTTGACATTTAACTGAAAGCTATGACCCAAAACTACGGGTTAAAGTGATGCAGTTTACTATATTTGATCCTATCTATAGCCTACAGTCCAACACAAGCAACTGAAATCCAAAATAAGCCATGAAAACATTAATGACATTAATACCAGTTTAGTGATGCTACATGAAGACAATAATTAATTAGCTGAATGCAAAATCACATATAACAATCATTTCAACTGATGATTTTTGCCTTTGCACAGTATAGAAGAACTTAGTCTAATGCATTATAAAGGTAATAATGATGTAAGTAGCAATGCATTATGTCTTTCCGTAAATAATTATAACCAATGCATTAGGATATTTGAAGTTTTAAGGTATAA
Source organism: Carassius carassius (assembly GCF_963082965.1). Taxonomy (NCBI): domain Eukaryota; kingdom Metazoa; phylum Chordata; class Actinopteri; order Cypriniformes; family Cyprinidae; genus Carassius; species Carassius carassius. Next base: position 32,299,437 of record NC_081774.1, read on the forward strand.
CAAAATAGGTGTTATTAAAACTGTGGTTACAATTATTTATGAGATCATACAATTCATTGTTGCAAAGCATAATTATAACATTACAATATTTTTAAAATGCATTATATATAAAAGCGTTAAAGTGTTAAGCTATTAAGATACTATATCCACTAGTGTCATAATTAGCTGCTTTGAAACTATATATATTGTGAAAAATGTTAAAGGTTTAAAGGTAAATCGTTATTGATCCATATTCATATTAGATGTGAATCCTCATTTGCAGATGGATCTTTATATTGGTGATTATAGGAGGTTTAATGCTTTAATATCTGAAGTGAGGTATATGAAAACCTGATGTGGAAATCCCCACAGCACAGCGTCTCTGCAGCTATTGTTCATCAGAGACTGTGTGGTAAACACTGGAAAACACAGACGTCGTGTCATTTATCATGGAAAAAGAAGGCATGTGTGGTTTCATGTGTTCAGGCACGTGTTTGCTTTTGGATGTTTCATCTTTCATCCGTACATTAAGGTGCACATTATCATCAAACCACAAAACACTTATCATTTCACCATCTCATGTTCTCAGCGATCTCAGCCGCTTCACACACGAGCATGGGATCAATACAGCTGGCTCTGCTGCTGATCAAACGATTTGTCCAGGAGTTACTAGGGATTTAGATCTCGGCAGTTATTTATTATTAACAATTATTTGCAGATACCATAACTAGCAGGCAAAGAGTTAGATTAAAGCTTAAAGTCAATAAAATCTAAATCTGACAGAACAAATATAGGGATTAGACAATCCAACCAGAAATAAGAGTAGCAATGCTCCTCAAACAGATGTAGAAATGAACAAAGATTAGCAGTCTACATGACAAAGTTGCTTGGTACATTTCACATTTCAACTTTTTTTCTTAATATGAAATTTTTTTTTTTAAATCCAGTGGAATTGGACTAATTTGCTGCATGAAAAAAAAAAAAAAAAAAAAAAGCTATATCTGAAAAAAATTCACAAAACTTCCTTTTGGGGACATCCTTGTTTTTAAAAACTGTATAAAAATAACTACTTTTTTTTCTAAATGATAAAAATGCAAAACATAATAATAAATAATACTAAATAAATAATAAATGGGGTTACAGTATTTATAACTAGCAGTATATAAGAATTAATAGAAGTCTATGGACTGTCACCCATTTACATAATGAAGTAAATGTGTGTGTATTTAACCTATTTCTAACCATATTTTGGAGACAAGTCTGTGCCTAAAAGTGAGCTAAAAATCAATAAATAAAAAAGTAAGAATGCAAAATGTTATCTGTCATGGTAGTTTAAAACAATGCAATATATCTATATTCATAGCTAAGTAGCCTTTAAAAAAAAATAATAATAATAATAATAATAATAAAGTCTTTCCCTGGAGCACAGAGTTGTCCACACATGACCTAAAACTGTTTAAGAAGTATGCTTAGTGTGAAGAAACCAAAGAAGTTTGTGCAGAATTACACAGTGTTTACATTGTCGGGATGGGGAGCTAAAAAATCAGGTTAAGAGATATGAGGAAAAAATCTATGGAATGTCAAAAACGCATTCTGAAGTTTCTAAACGTGATCCGAAGTAATTTAGTCCAGTGTTTTTGAGAGATTAGCGTTCTAGATTCTCAGGAATCCACCTTGTGATTCTAACAAGCCGCAGGTAAATGTTGTGGGACACTATCACAGCCAACACGGCTCCCAGAAGCATCTGTTTTAGTCTGAATCATGAGAGCAGACAGGTGAGAGGAACGAGCACAGGGATCTGGGCTCTGTGCAAATATTAGTTCAGGTGCCGCTGCCTTCAGACTATCAAGGCCATGCTCACATGAGCCTTAACTCGCAACAAGAGACCTGCAAACCTCGCTGCCTGCTCCCAGAAACCCATGAGCTCATTAGTCACGTTGTTTATTGAACGTCACCACAAAGCATCTTCCCCCAAATACCCGTGTGGGTCCCCGAGGTCATTTGGCTAAGTGCAGTGTTTATGCCAGCTAACTAGCCCCTTGATGTTCCTCCTCTCACAGCAGTCGTGCATCGACTAGCCTTTCAAGGTAAGCAGCAATCAAGTCCTGTAGAACTTCTCAGAGCAAGTCCTTCACACCAGCGAAGTGTCCCATTTCTCAGGTGTCCGCGCCTCCTTGTGTGCTTATCTTGTCTTGAACTCTTGCAGTATTTGTGCTGAAGGTCACGGCGCTCCTGGGTGGTCGTGTTATCTACGTCATGTCATTCCCAGAACAAGTGGAAATGCAACGCAAATGCTTCGTTTCAAAAGAACGAGCACATCGCGTCGAGGGAGTTCAAAAGCAAGTGCATTGGGCAACTCAAAGAAATGACGCCTACTTACATTCCTCGGCTCAAAATAATGTTGATTACTCAGGAACGAGCTACTCTTTCCAACAAGAGCCCATAATCAAAGCGCCCTCCTACAATCTCCTTTCTCTCAGTATGTGGCAATGGCAAGTCAGATTCATTGGGCAGTTGGTTCACTCTGAAGTCTGCTTTGCACTGAAATGTTGAGCATATAAATACTGCCGTTGGATGGAGTTATAGAAACGTGATTCTAGTTTTCTTAGTTGTATTTAAGTTTAGTCTATCTGCTTAAGTGTAATGCTGTCACTTTACTGATTCTGTATTGATTACAAACCTGAAGTCTATGATATTATACATATTCATAGATATCTATAATATATCTTTCTGTTAGCAGCTTACACAGTAAAAAAAAACACTCTAAACCTGAAATATTCTGATTTTTTTTCAAGAACCCCAACTAAAGTCAGCAAACAGCTAAATAAATCGTATTACAGTAAAATGCTGTTCAGTAGTTTTGAGTTCAGTAGTTTTGTTCAGGGTTAAATTCTTCGTTCGGTCAACTGTGTTTGACTAGTTGACTCAACATTTGGTGGATTATGGGCTAACATGACTTTTTATGTATTTCAAGTAGTTGACATTTCATGACTCAAAAGATGCTGTAAACTGGAAAGTATGTAGACTACAGTGTGTAGTCTAGCTAACCTCCTTTAAAACTATTTTCATGATGAGTATCTTGGCAAACCTTGGAGTTTCCGTGGAGTTTCCTGACACAGAATAGCACCACAGAAAGACTGATATTGCTTCATATTATGTATTTGCATGCTGTTGATCAGGATGTGTTCAGGACAGAGATTCACTCTCATCCGCTCTGAACACTGGGAATCCATTAAGTTGTTGTAAACCAGTCGCAGTCACTCCACACACACACACACACCACTTCAATCTCAACACGAGAAACAGAGAGCCATCATTCTTTCCATTTACGCTCTTTGCTTTTTATTTTCTTCTCTACTTTTTGCACAACAAATAATGCAGTTGCAGCATGTAGTGCTACAAGCTTCTGAGAGCCCATCATCACCATCATGGGAAATGGCAAGTTAAAGACCAAATCTCATTTGCGAACTACTTCGGAATAATCAACGTCTTGTGACTAAAATGATAAACAAATGAAAAAGCTCTCATATTTGAGCATCGTCTTTGTGTGGATTCCAGCTCTGCTCAATCTGGACTATCTCAGCCATCTTCATGATGCTTTTAAACGCAATTGAAGGAGTTTGCATGAATGCTGTGTATTTTGCATGCATGCTGTGTATTTTGCATGCATGTTGCGTATTTTGCATGCATGTTGCGTATTTTTGCATGCATGTTGCGTATTTTTGCATGCATGTTGCGTATTTTTGCATGCATGTTGCATATTTTGCATGCATGTTGCGTATTTTTGCATGCATGTTGCGTATTTTTGCATGCATGTTGCGTATTTTTGCATGCATGTTGCGTATTTTTGCATGCATGTTGCATATTTTTGCATGCATGTTGCGTATGTTTGCATGCATCTTGCGTATTTTTGCATGCATGTTTCATATCCACTCCAACTCGTGCATTAAGAGATAAAAAAACTTTTGAGATCCCGAGAGTGTCCAGATGTCTATCTGTGCTGTTTGTCGCTCTACGCTGTCCCTGTCCCATGTTCCCTCATTCCTAGCCTGTGCCTTTGGACTTGTGATGATGGCGATGGGGTTGTGCTTGCAAATCCATTTCCTGTCCTCCACACCCACACTAATTAGATATTTGGGTGGCCCTGTTTATTGACTTTGCTGAAGAACGGTGGATTATATTAACATTTGCACACCGCTTTCTCAGCAGTGCAGCATTACTGGGCCCGTCCCAAGAGGGCTGTTGGAGACGGGAGGGAGCGCTGTGATTGGGAAGGGAGGAAAACGAGCCATGGCCGCCGCTTTACTCTGCCCGTCTGTACAACAAAACGTCATAGTGAGCGATTTCTTAAAAGCTGCACTTTTATCATCACCTCATAACACACAGAACTAATGCAGATGTATGTGATCGGAAGCTAGCAACTAAAATGCAAATATTGGACATATCATTGTAACATATTTTTTGTTTTCTTCCCAAAAAAAGCAAACAGCTTCTTCTTTTAAATTAGCCAATAATTAAAACATATTGCTTAGTTAATTGAACTGCATATTCATCAGATGGAATATAAGCTCTTTAAAGTAGAATTAATAACTATATGAAAATTTTAATACATTTAGCATTGAAGGTAGAAAATAAAATGATTTCTTAGTTAAGTATGTTTTCCTTTTGTTTTTCCATTTGCATATATATATATATAAATCTTTCATAAAATATTTATAATAAAAATAACTGTCTGCCAAATTAGGTCATGATGACTGAATTAAGGTAGAAGTTTGAATATTAAATTCAACAATATATTACAATTGTGTCTACATCATGATGCTTAATTTCTTAATGAGTTTTTATCAAAACTAAAAATATCACTACACACACATAAGCAATACTTATTACTTATTGTTTAAGCTTTTAAATCTGAATGTATACTTTTATACTTTTTTTTAAGTATATGTATAAAGCATAAATATAAAGCATTCCACTAAGGCATCACTTGTCAGGTTTCTAATTATTTCATGCTCTTTGTCATTGTGAACTTAACATTTCATCAGGCACTTTTCACATGCTGTATTTATTTATAACACTAATGAACTCATGCATATGTGTTTATTTTTGGTAACCACAAATAACATCGGTAAAAGCTGTATTATTGACAAGCTCAACGATATTGAACTGGAACACGCATTTCATGAACAGAAACAAAACAGTGATGGTGACTAAGAAATAAACTCGTGATTTCCACACATGACCCTCTTCAAACTAGTGATTTTAAAGTGTGGAAAATCTACTTTTTTTTTTTTTAGGTGATCAGCACTGTGA
>NC_081774.1:32309728-32319728 GCF_963082965.1 Carassius carassius
TGTGTTCTAGACGCTGTGATGTAATAATGTAAATCTCGGGCATGAGCACAAGAGAGTGTGTGAGCTAAGCAGAGTTTCTCGGGCTCGTCTCCAGAAACAGCAGTGTTTTGAGAGAACGCATCCTCTGCCCAGTTCTCACAGATTCACGACATAACACACACACACACACACACACACACACGCCTCTACCAGGTAGGCCCAGTCCAAATAATTTCTCTATCTCCTCATCTGTTTATGCAGACAGCCCAATCAGTAGCTTACAAGCGCCATTCTTACCATTTTATTCCAATCGTCCATCAGTTATTGTTTCCTGATGCGGACACAGACTCATTGTCTTCATCGTTCAAATAAACACGATGTGTGCTGATCTCAGGATGATCCAGAGACTGATCACATGTGTGTGCTGCGATCAAACACACACACACACACACAACACGAGCCTCCAGATCAGTGTCAGTCTCACTGGGACTCTTCTGTGATCTCAAAGATAAAAGTGTCCTAATTTACCCCTAAAGTATTAGGCTGCTACATTTCATATTCATGTATGATATCATATATTATTATTATTGCTATTAGTTGTTTCGTCTGTTTATATTTTTGTATCTTTCCTTGTCACAGTTTCTGAAAGCTGACCCTCATCAGAAGCACACACCAAATCAGCCTTTGACTCAGTTTTCAATTTCATTCTTTGCAAAACACAGCACCCAGTTCTCCATGCTTGACACACAAATCAAACAGGAATTAATATTATGGCAAAGGTGTTTGCATTTGAGATGTGTTTGTCATATTTTGAATGAAGCACTTGGTTTTGCAAAAGATTGGGCATTTTGCATTATTTGTGTGTTATTCTTGGATTTTAATGTAAAGTAAAAAAAAAAAAAAGAGGCATAGTTTTGTGTGCAAGCAGCTAAAAGAAAAACGTAATTGGGTAAAAGTGTCCTAATTTACCCTAAACTTAACCCTATTTAATATTAAATATTTAATTCATTATTTAAAAATAAATATAGTATTATTATTATTATTATTATTGCCATTAGCTGTTTCTTCTTTTCAATGCAGTAGCTACAAGCTGCCAGTTTTCGAAGCATAAATGAATGCACGATATCAAATGCTGAATCTATAATAAAATGAAGGTTATGGTCTGAACGAATGCAGGGAAGGAGAAAGAGAAAAGCCATGACTGTGGCGTGACACGGCGGCCCGGAGGTCATAAATCTGCTGTGTAACTGCAGGAAACGGTCTCGGTCTGTCAGAAACACTCGGATCGGCTCAGCAGACAGACTGACAAACACAGAGGTCACCAGAGGTCACCAGAGGTCACCAGAGGACAAGCTAAGGTCACGCCGGGCGCTGATCCCGTGTTTTCTTTCTCTGAGGTGTCGACAAGAGGCTACAAGTTTATTAAAGAGTCTGAAGAGGAACAGAGTCACTCGGTAAAATATAAAATAATAAAGACACACTTATATGGCTTTAGGATAATTCCTACGCTGTAATTATAAAGAGTAGCGCTAATGAGAGATGTACATTTGTTTGGAAAATTAAACAAATTTAAATAAATAATAAATGAATGACAAAATGTAAACAGCACCGTTCCTTCTTGAATTAGCTGATTTCAGTTATTTGCTACAATGCATGGCGACGCCTGTGTTTTTGACCAATTTTAGTAACTTTCCGTGAATTGAAACATCTGTCTTTGCACTGCTGGTAAACACAGGGTTAATTCCGGCTAATTTGAACTCTTTTTTTCAGTCAACTAAAAGTGAATTCACCTGAATTAACCCTATAATTAATAAACAGAAACTTCATTGTAGGACTCAGTTCAACTGAACTGAAACAGATGATATCTCCTGATTCTCTTCGGGGAGGTCCAGCACAAACCTTCACAGACATACAGAGAGTGATTTGATGTTTGTAGGACCTTCACCAAAAGATCTCTCAACTTGTCCAGTCTGTAAAATCTTCATTTGCTGCTAAATGTGATCTCGAAGCCTCCTGACCGCCGTGCGTTGGGCTCTGAAACAATGTGAGGGTTGTTTCTGTGCTGCTGAGTCACTGTTGCTCGAGTCTTTTGTCCATGTTTAGCTCTGAAGGATCTCTTTGGGAGTACATCCATTTGCTCCGATAATGGATTATAGACAGTGAGAGAGCTTCCAGCTGGTGCTGGCCTACACTGATGAAGAGCAGACCTCTGCGCTCGTGTGTGTGTGTGTGTGTGTGTGTGTAGAGGGTGGACTGGTGTGTAAATTCTCAGTCCTATTAAAACAGTTGGAAAATGTGAAAGAGCATTTCAGACGTCATTGAACAGAGACAACGTCTCGATCCTTAACATCATGGGATTTTTAAAGATTTCACTTTTTCCACAAATTTAGACAAACAGAGTACTTTCGTCTGTTTTATTATTTCCCAAAAAGCATTATAGAGGTGGGAAATACATGTAAAATATATTTTTTTTGTTTTTTTGCAGTGAAATATTGAATATTTGTAGAAAATAAAAATGCATTTAAAAAATAAAAAATGCAAAAAATCATATATTTTCTGATTTATGATTTATATTCTACTGCTGCGGAATGAAAGGTTGAGGTTGAAAATAACTGGAAAACCTTTTATAAAATAATGCAACAACAAAACAAAAAAAATTCATTTCACATACTGAAAGTGTTTATTTTTTAAGAGTTTCAGACCTTTTTTTGCATCACACATCCCTGTCCTGCCACAGAACCCTATTTATATGTGAGCTGTGTTATGAAGAGTGTATGGAAAGGTTTATGATGTATTAATGTTTTTTTATGGCTCAGATATAGCTTTCACTGGCATTTTTATTGGGTTGATTTCTGTGGCGCAGTAATATATTTGTGTTAGGGCCACAACCACAACATAAATTTGATGTGCCACTCAAGTTTTTTCTTTAGTAATGTAACTTTTATCACAGGAAAATGTTTCGCGGCCATGTTATGAAACAAGGCTCTTTCATTTTTAAACGGACATTTCAGAATTCAAGTTTTGTGAGATTTTAAACATTCTATCAAATAATGTCATGTAGTGATAGTGAACAGCACTGCATTTTCTCATAAATAGTATAACAATAATATAGTATAACATTCTATAAATAGTAAACAAAAATAATAATAAAGAAATAACGTTTTATTTATTTCTGTAAATGCAACACATTATGAATGTTAAATGAGAGTAGAACTGTGTGTGTGTGTGTGTGTGTGTGTGTGTGTGTGTGTGTGTGTGTGTGTGTGTGTGTGTGTGTGTGTGTGTGTGAGTGTGTGTGTGTGTGTGTGTGCGAGCGAGAGGCTTAAAAGCAGCAGAGGAAGAGAAAGAGACGGCGGGATGCTCTTTTATCTCCCATCATTTATCACCTTGTTTATTGTTGTACCTTGAGTTCCTGAAACTGAAAATGTCCTGGACCTGTGCCAGTCCCTGTGAGTGACAGATCTCTGCCACCTCCGTCCCAGAATGCACCGAGCCACACACCATCGGCTTTCCCCGAGCTTTATCTCTCTGAGCTCTTTCCTTCATGTGATGCTGACTTGACTTCACTGATCTGATCTGATCTCGTTCCCCTCGTCCAGAGGCTCACCACTTTCATAGATGATGTATTCATTCGCCTTGATCTCGGTGTTTGATTTACTTAACCTAAAAGTTAAACATCTGAGGCGCACGAGCAGCTGTCGGCTTTTAAAGCAGAAGAGAGTGTACAATGTTGCTTCATTTGCTGGGGGCTTTCACGCCGCTGGGACCACCCATAGAGCTGTCATCTGAAAATCACACACAAACCACCCAGCTCGAGCAGTGCCAGCCTCACACACACACACACACACACACACCCAGCTCGAGCAGTGCCAGCCTCACACACACACACACACACACACAGCTCGAGCAGTGCCAGCCTCACACACACACACACACACACACACACCCAGCTCGAGCAGTGCCAGCCTCACACACACACACACACACACACACACCCAGCTCGAGCAGTGCCAGCCTCACACACACACACACACACACACACACCCAGCTCGAGCAGTGCCAGCCTCACACACACACACACACACACACACACCCAGCTCGAGCAGTGCCAGCCTCACACACACACACACACACACACACCCAGCTCGAGCAGTGCCAGCCTCACACACACACACACACACACACAGCTCGAGCAGTGCCAGCCTCACACACACACACACACACACACACACCCAGCTCGAGCAGTGCCAGCCTCACACACACACACACACACACACACACCCAGCTCAAGCAGTGCCAGCCTCACACACACACACACACACACACCCAGCTCGAGCAGTGCCAGCCTCACACACACACACACACACACACACACCCAGCTCGAGCAGTGCCAGCCTCACACACACACACACACACACACACACCCAGCTCGAGCAGTGCCAGCCTCACACACACACACACACACACACCCAGCTCGAGCAGTGCCAGCCTCACACACACACACACACACACACACACCCAGCTCGAGCAGTGCCAGCCTCACACACACACACACACACACCCAGCTCGAGCAGTGCCAGCCTCACACACACACACACACACACACACCCAGCTCGAGCAGTGCCAGCCTCACACACACACACACACACACACACCCAGCTCGAGCAGTGCCAGCCTCACACACACACACACACACACACACACCCAGCTCGAGCAGTGCCAGCCTCACACACACACACACACACACACACACCCAGCTCGAGCAGTGCCAGCCTCACACACACACACACACACACACACACACCCAGCTCGAGCAGTGCCAGCCTCACACACACACACACACACACACACCCAACTCGAGCAGTGCCAGCCTCACACACACACACACACACACACCCAGCTCGAGCAGTGCCAGCCTCACACACACACACACACACCCAGCTCGAGCAGTGCCAGCCTCACACACACACACACACACACACACACCCAGCTCGAGCAGTGCCAGCCTCACACACACACACACACACACACACCCAGCTCGAGCAGTGCCAGCCTCACACACACACACACACACACACCCAGCTCGAGCAGTGCCAGCCTCACACACACACACACACACACACCCAGCTCGAGCAGTGCCAGCCTCACACACACACACACACACACCCCGCTCGAGCAGTGCCAGCCTCACACACACACACACACACACCCAGCTCGAGCAGTGCCAGCCTCACACACACACACACACACCCAGCTCGAGCAGTGCCAGCCTCACACACACACACACACACACACACCCAGCTCGAGCAGTGCCAGCCTCACACACACACACACACACACACACACCCAGCTCGAGCAGTGCCAGCCTCACACACACACACACACACACACCCAGCTCGAGCAGTGCCAGCCTCACACACACACACACACACACCCAGCTCGAGCAGTGCCAGCCTCACACACACACACACACACACACACAGGAATAAACGGAGACATATTTGATTTATTTGCAAAATGAAGGTAACTTAATTGGTCCCTCTTTATAGTAATTAGCTGAATAGTTTTATCAAACATTTAAAGTTATACTTATATAGCAAAAAACTAGTTGGTAGGTACAATGCACTTACTGTGTTCATGTTGCATTGCAAAACACGGACACACTTTATGTTAAAGTTTTTCTTATCACTTATGGGTAAGTTTAGAGACAGGTTTGGTGGTGTGGTGTAGTTAAAGATATATCCACGAAGATATCAACATCATGCACTGCATCACATGTTTAATTTAAATATTCATCCACAGCAGTTAAAGGCATGTCATATAAAAAGAGTCTGTTTAATTCACTTTTTTGTCATTTATTTATTTTAGTGGTTTAGCGTTGAAATGAAATATTTCTGTACATCTGAAAATCAGTTTTCAGTAACTCGAGTGGCAGATAAAGTGTCAAATCAAACACGTTGTGCTGCTAGATGTCAAATAAGTGATCAGTGAAGTAACTGACTCTTGTGTATTATAAATACTGTCACAGTAACTAACAGTATTGTGTAATACACCGTACTTTAAAACACTAAACTAATTATTAATGATGCTCAAGTGCAACATTACTCATTTAATACAATTGTAATGTAATGCTTAGTCTGTATTTTGTGTCAAAACATTGCTAAAGAGGTCAAACAAATGATCACATAAGCCTGAACACTTCTGAACATTTGACCAGAAGAGGTCAGCAGAAAACACAGATTCACACTCGTCCAGAGACCGGCGGCATATCACCATCAGACAGAAATCACTGGTCAGAAAACTAAATCTGCTTGCTTTTATTGTTTGTTTTTGAGAATCTCGTTTCATCTTACATAGACCTAAGTAGCTGCAAGTAGCTTTTTATTCCTTTATTTATTTATGAGTGTGTCAGATTCAGTATCCACTGAATTCAGATGGAAAAGCCTCTTAGTCTGACGTTCTTTCTTAAAAATAGCATTTCTTTCTGACTACTATATATCGGTTTCTCTGTCAGTAATGGTTTGAGACTGGGATTTGAAGTGAAAGTACATGAGCATTTATCTCATTTTTGACCAAGATGGCTTTTAGGGGCATTTTCATTGGAACTCTTTATATAATGAGGATTTGAAGTTAAAATCAAAGGTATTTTATGAAAACCGAGTCAAATATTGATAGTTATCACGTTATTTGAGAGCTTGTAAGTTGGATGTTTAAGGTAATTAATGTGTAAAGTAAAATCAGTAAAATCAGACCCTCTTGGTTCTCCTCAGGTAGCACTTCTGCTTCCCAGGTGAGACGTGATCGCAGCGAAAGTGACACTCCTTTCAGGAGGTTCCTGTCCACACTTCTGCCTCCTGCTATTTTTACCTCCAAAAATAAGAAGCAGGACAGTTTGCGGCCCCAGTTCAATGGGAAACAAAACCCGATGGAAATCAGTCCGAACGCCTTCACTCACAGGTCATCAAAGCTGAGCTCGGCCTGCTTCTCTTCTAAGTTTCCGTAAAAGTCTATTTTAAAATTGTTTGCTTTTCCAGCTCCGCAGTGTAGAAGTAAAATCAAGTCATGCACTGAAGTAGATGCTGAACAAGTCAAATAACACAAGGGGATTTTGGTTGTTTGTATTGTTAAGTTCTTGGTGTTTGCAATGTTGTTTCTAGGTTAATGTTCTACTTAATAATAATAATAATAATAATAATAATGATAATAAATACCACCAAGTCTCTTTAAATGAAATAGTTCACTCAAAAATGTAAATATCCTCCCCCTCCGTTCATCTGAGATCCGGATGAATTTGTTTCTTCATCAGGTTTGGAGAAATGCACTGGAGGAAGTGTTATTATGGATTATAGACTCGATGTGTTTGAGTTAAAATCATCTTAATGCTGGATGTGTTTCAGCTTTTGTCTTCTCCAGATGTTCACTGATGGACTGGAGTGCTGTGGATTATTCTGATGTTTTTATCAGACTCTCATTCTGACGGCACCCATTCACTGCAGAGCATCCACTGATGAGACACCGATGCAGTGCTACATTTCTCCAAACCTGATGAAGAAACAAACTCATCCTGATCTCTGATGAACACATTTTCAGAACAATGTATTTTCTGTGTGAACTATTCCTTTAACACTGTGGTCTAGGACTTGAGGATTTAGGGACATGAGTCTCTGTTTAGCATGTTTTTACACACAGGTAGTGTCAGAATGGCTGGAGGTTCACTGACGACACACACACACACACACACACAGTCTGCCCCCACACCCACTGCGCTCACAATAACACACACACGATCTCAGTCCCCTGTCTCACCTCCGAACCAGCGCTGGTCTATATTAACCAGGGGAATTCTGCTTCATTTCCCAGAGACAGTGTGCACCATACTCATATAATTTCAGCTCAGCATGTGAGGGTGTATTATTGCCTTTGTGACACAACAGTTTACTGTACATGTGCACGATTTAAAAGAACTGCGCAACCCCCTCGACTGAAGTGATTTAGTCTTTCTGCGCCAGCGGCGTGTGTTTCTAACAAAAGCTGAAGTTGTGTGTGTTTGAAGGGTAACTGTGATGTCACACGCAGCAGCTCGTATGCAAGCGTTCATTCGGGATGAGCAGTGAAAAACTTTTCTGTTCAGAGAAGCGTTGACCTCAGTTGACTGTAGAAATGTTATAGAAAGTAAGCTTTGAGTCAAAAGTCGAAGTCCATAAATGCCTGTTTTCTCTAACAGTGGTATTGTGTGCTGATTTCACACACATTTACTCATTCTGTCGTCAAAACTAAAACAGAAATATTGACATATTTTTGTAATATCTGTTGGATATCAAGTGAAGAGTCTTTACATTAAATTATACATTGAACCTGTAACCCACTGTTATGGACAAGGGTAATATAAGGTCGGGGCAAGTTGCCTCATGTTTTCCAAATGTTATAAATATCTAAAAAAAAAAAAAAAAATTTCGCATTTATTTAAATGTTACTAATCGTTTCACATACAAATTCATTTGTGATTTTTACTACCAATGTCTGAGTGCAAGTTATATTTTCTTGCATTTTAAAATATATTTTAAAATATATTTTATGAAGGTTGCATCAGGTAATTGCATTATAACTGACTCAGAAATCTATAAATATTGCAACATACTCAATGCGTGACATACCACACTCAATACTAAAGATTCAATGTGTTTTACATATTTCATCTCATGAGATTTTACACACAGATACTATCGCTGAATTTCTGTTACACGTGGAAATAGTTATTTCAAATGGAGATCAAAATGAATTTACACAGTTTCTTGTCAGTGATCAGAGCATCCTGTGTGTAGCAGTTATGCCACATTATGACAATAAACTGAGCAGCTTCATTTGAGAGAAAACATTCTCTGTTTCGATAATGATGATTCAATACATTCATCAGTAGGTCATGACCTTTAGAGTGATTTTATCCTTGGGTTCTGTCCCGAATGAGTCACTTGTCAAAAAGCCACATTTCTATCTAGAGCTGTAACAGTGGTGCTGCTGTGAAAATGATCATTGAACAGTGAGTTTTCACTATGTAAACACTATGAGAACACACTGGTATATCTGAATTATGACATAAAGAGACTGTATTAATCATTGCACATATTACTGTGAGATTGGAAAATATACGTCAGATCAGTTTTGACCCTCAGTCAAAAATGTTTGGTTATTTTACCTCATCAAAATGGTACAAAACTTTTAGTGTAAATAAATAAATAAATCATATACGTGGTTATAAAAAGGTTAAATGGCCATGAACAAATAGTCAAACTTGTACTGTTTAGAGTAAAAGAAAACCAACTAGTGGAAAAGTTTGGTACTGCGGCAAAACTTAATCTGAAAGCTCATTTTTTGTGATATCAACCTCAAATTCGTAGAACAACTTGTTTAGATTTATGGCTTTGAATTATTAACAGTTTTAGAGTAAAATATTTTTTGGAAAATATGTATTTCATATAAAAAATTGAATATTATTTTGTGCATTTTCATAATAATAATAAAATAAACTTTTGGTGCATTTTTCTTAATGATAAAAAAAAAACTTTTTTTAGATTCACTTTTTATTTTTTTCAGCAATGATCTGCCAACAGTCTTCTTGAAAAGAGATCAAACTTAAGTTTGATGACTGTTTAAGTCAGCAATATTTAACAAATATTAAATGTATTATGACTACTGCATAAATACAATTTAGTGCCATAAAACACCTGAAAATACATAAACTAAATAAAAAGAATATATATATATATATATGCATATATATACATATAGGCAAACTAAAATTATGTGCATTAAATTCATTGCAATAAATACATTTTAAAAATCGTCTACATTTTACAGCCACTGACAACATCAGATGATTAATAAAAAGACATTAAGAGATGTTTTTCAAGTGCTAGAATACACACAGTGAAGAATATTCCCAATGTAGAACAGACAAAACATGAAGAGTAGTTTACTGGTCAATCTTTACGGATCAATGTATTCTCGTCATATAAAATGATTC